>NW_018392877.1:0-8242 GCF_900095145.1 Mus pahari | reverse complement strand
AGAAGTTACAATAAAGTGCTGTGAAGAAATTATAGCCTTTTGTTTCAGGGTAAAATGTTTTGTAGTTATCTGTTAAATCAATTTGCTTCATAACTTCTGTTAGTTTCTATCTATCTCTGTTTAGTTTTTGCTCCCAGGATCTGTCCATTGATCAGAGTGGGGTGTTGAAGTCTCCCACTATTATTGTGTGAGGTACAATATGTGCTATGAGCTTTACTAAAGTTTCTTTAATGAATGTGGATGCCCTTTCATTTGGAGCATAGATATTCAGAATTGAGAGTTCATCTTGGAAGATTTTACTTTTGATGAGTGTGAATTGCCCCTCCTTGTCTTTTGATAACTTTGGGTTGGGAGTCAATTTTATTCAGTATTAGAATGGCTACTACAGCTGGGTGGTGGTGGCACACACCTTATATCCCAGCACTTGGGAGGCAGAGGCAGGTGGATTCCTGAAATACAAAGTGAGTTCCATGACAGCCAGACAAACACAGAGAATCCCTGTCTCAAAAAACCAAAAACCGAAAACAAACAAACAAAAAATGGCTACTCTAGCTTGTTTCTTTGGACCATTTGCTTAGAACATTGTTTTCTAGCCTTATACTCTGAGGCAGTGTCTGTCTTTTTCCCTGAGGTGGGTTTCCTGTAAGGGGCTAAACGTTGAGTCCTGTTTGTGTAGCCAGTCTGTTAGTCTATGTCTTTTTATTGGGGAACTGAGTCCATTGATATTAAGAGATATTAAGGAAAAGTAATTGTTGCTTCCTGTTATTTTTGTTTTTAGAGTTGGGATTCTGTTCTTGAGGCTGTCTTCTTTTTGGTATGTTGAAGGAATACTTTCTTACTTCTTCTAGTGCATAGTATTCATCCTTGTGTTGGTGTTTTCCCTTTATTATCCTTTGAAGGACTAGATTCGTGGAAAGATATTGTGTGAATTTGGTTTTGCCATGGAATACCTTGGTTTCTCCATCTACGGTAATTGAGAGTTTTTCTGGGTATTGAAATCTGGGCTGGTATTTGTGATCTCTTTAGGGTCTATATAACATCTATTCAGGATATTCTGGCTTTCATGGTCTCTGGTGAGAAGTCTGGCATAATTCTAATAGGACTGCCTTTATATTTTACTTGACTTTTTCCCCCTTACTGTTTTTAATATTCTATCCTTATTTAGTGCATTTGTTCTGATTATGTGTCAGGAGGAATTTCCTATCTGGTCCAGTCTATTTGGACTTCTGTAGGCTTCTAGTGTGTTCATGGGCATCTCTTTCTTTAGGTTAGGGGAGTTTTCTTCTATAATTTTGTTGAAGATATTTGCTGGCCCTTTAAGTTGAAAATCTTCATTCTCATCTACTCCTATTATCTGTAAGTTTGGTCTTCTCATTGTGTCCTGGATTTCCTTGATGTTTTGAGTTAGGATCTTTATGAATTTTGCATTTTTTTATGGTTGTGTCCATGTTCTCTATGGAATCCTCTGCACCTGAGATTCTCTCTTCCATCTCTTATATTCTGTTGCTGATGCTCACACCTATTGTTCCTGATTTCTTTCCTACGGTTTCTATCTCCAGATTTGTCTCCCTTTGGGTTTTCTTTATTGTTTCTACTTCCCTTTTTAGATCTTGTATTGTTTTGTTCAATTCTGTCACCTCTTTGGTTGTGCTTTCCTGTAATTCTTTAAGGGATTTTTGTGTTTCTTCTTTAAGGGCTTCTACCTGTTTAGCATTGTTTTCCTGTAATTCTTTAAGGGATTTATGTGCTTCTTCCTTAAGGCATTCTACTTGTTTAGCCATATTCTCTTATATTTCTTTAAGTGAGTTATTAATTTCCTTCTTAATATCCTCTACCAGCATCATGAGATATGATTGTAAATCCGAATCTTGCTTTTCGGGTCTGTTGGGGCATCCATGACTTGCTGTGGTGGGAGTGCTGGGTTAAGATGATGCTGAGTGGTCTTGGTTTCTTTTGGTAAGATTCTTACATTTGCCTTTCGCCATCCGGTAATCTCTGGCGTTAGTTATTATAACTGTCTCTGGCTGGAGCTTGTTCCTCCTGTGATTCTGTTAGCCTGTGTCAGCACTCCTGGGATTCCAACTCTCTCCTGAGTCTCGGTGGTTAGAGTACTCTCTGCAGGCAAGTGCTCAGAGGTCTGGAGCTCAGCTCTGCTTCCTGGCTGAAGATGAAGTCCTGAAAGTAACCCTGTCCTAGAAGCTATGTTGTTTCTGCTGTCCTCACGCTCTCCTGTGCTGACTGATCTCCATCTTATAGTTTCTATAGCAATAACAAAATACTGTGAACAAAACTTAAGTTGGATAGGTAAGAATTTTCTCACCTCACACTAATACATCACCAAAGAAATCCAGGCAGAAATTCCAATGAGGGAGGGTCCTGGAGGCAAGAGCTGATGCAGAGGCCAGGGAGTGCTGCTGCTTATTGCTTTGCTTCTCTACATTTTCTTAGTCACATTCATTTTTTTTTTAACTTTTTTATTTTTACTTTTATTTATTTATTTATTTTTAGTTGTGGGACTTTGATAGGCAGCCTATTTTGGTTGAATGGGGCTTTCTCAGGTGACCCAATAGAGAAATCTACAAGGGACGGAAGGGCGAGCCACATTCCCAGAATCAGGTGCTTGTTCATAATTCTGTGACTATCAGTCATGCAGACAATGCCCTAAGATTCTGGTATTCTGGCTAGACTCCACCCCCACAGTTACCTGACTATAGCCAGGTATGCTCTTCCCCACAGTTATCTGACAACAGCAAGATAGTCTGGCCCACTATAAGAGAGGCTGCTTGGCCTCTCCTCACTCTCTTTAAGCCCTCACCTCTCTTACTCTCTAGCCCTCCTTCTCTCTCTCTCTCCCTTCCCCTCTCTCTCCACATGGCCATGGCCAGTCTCTCTCTCTCTCTCTCTCTCTCTCTTTCTACCTTCTCTCTTTCTCCCTGCCTTTCTACAATAAAGCTCTAAAACCATGGGCTGCTTGGAAAGCGTGCGGCAGTCCTCCTGCGTCTGCCTGCCCAGAGCACTGGAACTCGAGCAGGATGCGGGTTCTCTCCCCTCTTTCCCCCACACCCCCAGCCCGGCATTTAGGTTTTTTTTTTTTTTCTGTTTTCTTTTATTGGATATTTTATTTATTTACATTTCAAATGTTATCCTATTTCCTGATTTCCCCTCTGCAAACTCTCTATCCCATCCTCCCCACCCTTGCTTCTATGAGGGTGTTCCCCACCCAGCGACTCACCCACTCCTGCCTCCCTACCCTGGCATTCCCCTACATTGGGGCATTGAGCCCTCGTGGGACCAAGGGCCTCTCATCCCATTGATACTCAACAAGGCCATCCTCTGCTACATATCCAACTGGAGCCATAGATCCCTCTATGTGTACTTTTTGGTTGGTTGTTTAGTCCCTGGGATCTCTGGGGTGGGGTCTCATTGATTGATATTGTTGTTCTTCATATGGGGTTGTAAACCCCTTCAGCTCCTTTAATCCTTTCTATAACTCCTCCATTGAGGATACCATGCTCAGTCCAATGGTTGGCTATGAGCCTCTGTTTCTATATTTGTCAGACTGTAGCAAAGACTCTCAGGAGACAGATATATCAGTATCCTATCATCAGGCACTTCTGGTTATCTGCAATAGTGTCTGGGTTTGGTGTCTCTATATGGGATGTATATCCAGGTGGGGCAGTATATGGATGGCCTTTCCTTCAATCTCTGCTATACATTTTGTCTCTGTATTTCTTCCAGTTAGTATGTTGTTCCCCCTTCTAAGAAGGTCCAAAGCATCCACACCATTGGTGTTCCTTCTTCTTGAGCTTCATGTGGTCTGTGAATTATATCTTGGGTATTCTGAGCTTTTGGGCTAATATCCACTTATCAATAAGAGCATACCATGTGTGTTCTTTTGTGACTGGTTACCTCACTCAGGATGATATTTTCTAATTCTATCCATTTGCCTGTGAATTTCATTGTTTTTAATAACTGAGTAGTATTCCATTCTGTAAATGTACCATATTTTTTTTGTTTCCATTCCTCTGTTGAAAGACATCTGGGTTCTTCTGAGCTTTGGGCTACTACAAATAAGGCTTCTGTGAACATAGTGTAGCATGTGTCCTTGTTATATGTTGGAGCATCATTTGGGTATATGCCCAAGAGTGGTATAGCTGGGTCCTAAGGTAGTACTATGTCCAATTTTCTGAGGAACCACCAGACAGATTTCCAGAGTGGTTGTACAAGCTTACAATCCCAGCAACATTGGAGGAGTGTTCCTCTTTCTCCACATCCTTGCTAGCATCTGCTGTCACCTGAGTTTTTGATCATAGCCATTCTGACTGGTGTGAGGTGGAATCTCAAGGTTGTTTTGATTTGCATTTCCTTGATGACTAAGGATGTTGAACATTTCTTTAGATGTTTCTTGGTCATTTGAGTTTTCTCATTGAGAATTCTCTGTTTAACTCTGTTCCCTGGTTTTAATAGGGCTATTTGGTTCTCTGGAGTCTAACTTCTGGAGTTCTTTGTATATTGGATATTAGCCCTCTATTGGATGTAGGGTTGGTAAAGGTCTTTTCCCAATCCATTGGTTGTGTTTTCTTCCTATTGAAAGTGTCCTTTGTCTTACTGAGTCTTTGCAATTTTAAGAGGTCCCACTTGTCTATTGTTAATCTTAGAGTATAAGCCATTGGTGTTCTTTTCAGGAAGTTTTCCTCTGCCCAAGTATTTAAGGCTTTTCCCTACTTTCTCTTCTATTAAATTCAACGTATCTGGTTCTATGTGGAGGTCCTTGATCCACTTGAACTTGAGCTTTGTGCAAGGATATAAGAATGGCTTAATTTGCATTCTTCTACATGCTGATTGCCAGTTGAACCAACACCATTAGTCTCTTTTGAACAGAAACCAGGACAAGCAGCCAATAGGATGGCACCACCCACTTTAGGCTGGGCCCTCCCCAATTAAGAGGTAATTGAGAAAATGCCTGACTCACTAGTATGGCTCTCATAGAGGCAATTTTTCAACTGAGGATCCTTTCTCTTTGATGAATCTAATGTTGACAGAAAATCAGCCAGTACAGGGCTAATATCTAAAATATATAAAGAACTCCAAAACTTTGACATTAAGAACACTAACCCAATTTAAAAGTGGAATAAGTACAAAAACAGAGAATTTTCAGAAGAGGTAACATTTAGAACTATTAAACATTCCTATTCACAAGTGTAATGCAAATTAAAGGTACTTTGAGAGGTAACCTTAGACCAGACAGAATGGCCAAGATGAATAACACCAATGACACTTCTTGCTGGTAAGGACGTGGAGTAAGGAAAACACATATGCATTGCTGTTGAGAGCACATATTTCTATATCCACTATGGAAATCACTGTGGTGGTTCCTCAGGAAGTTGGGAACAAGCCTACTTCAAGCACAGCTATACAAAGGACACAGCATACTACAGAATTTTAAACAGTTTCCTACTAAAGAGACACTGTTTATTCATAATATACAGAATTTGAAAACATTCTCCAATCTATCAATTAATGAATGGGTAACAAAAATGTGGTTCATTTACACAATAAGACAATACTCAGCTGTTAAAAGTAATGGAATTTGCAGATCAAAGAGTAAATCTAGAAAAAGTAATTCTGAGTGACATGAAACAACCAAGAAAGAGCGATTGTTTATATGTGGATTATAGTTATTAAATCTCTCATTAGGAAGCTATAATCCACATAACCACAGGACTTAGTCATAGCATTAGGGAATACGGGGAAGGTTGGTTCTCTGTAAGAAAGGAAAATACACTAGACAGGTATGGATGGATGAGGGGAACTAAAATGAGAGTGTTAACCAGGAACAGGGAAGATGGTCCAGAAAGTGAAAGTGGGAAGGGACAGCTAATAATAACATTCTGATAGGTGTGAGGTGACCCACAAAGTATACATGAACATACCTCCTTTGTCTGTGCACATACATATAAGCATACACATATTCACAAAAATACATTCTACATATGATTTTGTATATAAATAATTTTTATTTAGCAATATTATTTCAATAAATATGGATAAAATAAAGTGCAAATAAACAGATATAAGAAAGTTTCATATATTAACTACATAACTGTGGTAACAAACAAAAAACATAAATTCACATTAACTTTTTGAACCAGAGAAAGTTGAAAAATAAACAGAACTAAAGGTACAATTATAAATAAATGTTACTAATGAGTATATATTAAAATGGTTTCAAAGAAAAGGCTTACAAAATAACTATCAGAGAGGAAATTCTTTTGAATAACCTCGGAATCAAGGACACTTTTATGATAAAGTAAAAGTAAGAGAAAAGAGAATCATGTGGAAAGAGCAATGTATGCTGTATCATGAACATAAGTTTAAGGTCTTGGCATCAGTAATGTCAAAAGAATACATGTATGTAATACCAAAAACCTTATTTGAATCATATGATGAATGTCAATTTGCTACTTGAACAATTGAAGTTAAAGAAGAATTTGTAATTTAGGAAAAGCCTAATTATTGGAGCTACACCAGCATAGCACCTATGGTCATTTGAAACTGCAGTTCTAGGAGAACGGATGATCTCTTCAGACATCTGTATATCACAAATGCACACATGCATACATGCAGGCATGACACTAATACATGTAAATAAAAATACATGAGTAATTTTAGATGAAGAGAAATAATCATTTTTTAGAAAATCTACTGGTATTTGGAGTGAAAAATTTCAGTATATGGATTATTCTCTTATCAGAACTTATTTGTACCAAAGGAGCAATTGTGGGATAGGTATACATCACAAACTTCTGAACAGTCAGGATGACTGGGTCATACCTCCAAAACAGGATTGAGGTGAAAGAGATGATGAAGTCCAACCAGTACATGACCACAAAGAAAACTACTAGCAGCAAGATGGTCTGGGTGGCCCTTTTCTCAGGGGATGCTCTTAGGTGGCTGATGCTATGAAGATGCTTGCATTGCCTCTGATGTCTGCACAAGATAATCACCATGTATGTGCTTGTGGTCAACATGACTCCTACAAGAAACACATCTCTGGAGATTATCACTGTTAAAATGAATCCCCTGAAGATATAGTTCATGGGGAAGAGTGAGCAGGATTTAGTGACCTTCATCTGGTAGTTTTCACTCACATTCGTAAAACCAGCAACATAGAAGATCCACCTACTACTGAATGACAAATTGAAAGACCAAAGATAGAAAAAAGCATAGATGATGTGCTTTTTTACTTTATTCTTAAATTTTGCCATCGAAGAGGTACTGGGACTGATTGTGACAGCCTGAGATATACTCAAGAGACAGGTGATGCAGATAGAGAGGCCTCTCATCACTCTGTTTATGTAAAAAGTTATCTTACATTTGATGTCATTCCCAAATTTTAGTGACTCTAATATGTTTGCAAGCAAGTTATCTCCTTCACTGAGGATCATCATTATGTGAACGAAGGTCAGTTGACAGGAGATCAGGTCCATGGGCTTAGGTCTGTCACCTAGGATTATGAAATTATAGAAAAAAAGGAGAAACATATTTGGTAGGAGTCCAAGTCCAACTTGGATATAAAGGACATTCTCTAATGAGGACATAAGTGGAGAGTGTATTACCCTAAGAGCATAGTAGAACTGTGGTTCATATATCTGGGGACAAAAAGTGTATACTGTGGGAAGCCAGAATGAATTGCCACCACAAGATGGCGCTGGCTCCCTGTGTGTTTTCCTTGTGAATAAGCAAAGTGCATATGTGCGTTCGGGGTTCTGCTGAGTCACTGCTCATCCAGGAGCATAGGTATGAGATTCTGATGGCATACCCAATCAGGAGTTTCCACACTGTCCTAAGCATATGTAAACAATATTAAGCATATATAAACTATGCATATTTTTGGGCTCGGGGTCTTTTGCTTTAGTAATTAACCCAACAATAAACGTTTGTGGAAGAAGTCAATTGTTGCTTCTCTTCCTTGCTGGTGGGGGAGTGGACAGCGAAAAGTGGCACAGGAACCCGGGATTAAGATCAGCGGCGCAGTGGAGACCCCAGAATTCTGGTAGGCTTCAGAACCACATAACGTGGGTATAGTCCGGTAGATTTGATTAAGGTATACCGGATTTGCTCTGAGAGATATGACTCCTTATGCTTTCGAACCATATTGGATTCTCTTCCTCTTAATGTCATTTGGCTTCTGTGTCCTCATTTTTTTCGTGTGCTGCACAGAGTATTGTTGTGGTCAGAA
>NW_018392876.1:2571-16955 GCF_900095145.1 Mus pahari | reverse complement strand
AGAACCAACATGTTTATATAATGTGATTTTTGTGTGTTTGTGTGTATGTGTGTGTGCACGCGTGCGCATGCACTCCTATATCTGCAAATGGAATAAAATTATACATTTTAGATTCAAAAAAAAAAAAAAAAGAAAATAAGAGACTTTCAAATAAATTTTTGTTATGGAAATTGATCCAAAATTACTCAAAAAAATCTGACAAACAGAATCTAAGAACATATCAAAAAGACGATCTACAATAATGAAGTATGTTTCCTTATTACACATATACAAGTTGAAAAAAATTCTCCCAGTGTAATCAAACATATAAACAAATTGGAGAAAATAACCATCTCATTTTTCTTACTGGAAAATGTTTTTAGAAAGTCAAATCCACTTTATCATAAATTTCTTGGAGTCATCAGGGACACAATATATTTACCTAATAAAAGTAAAGTCAATATAAATTAGCCAATAGAACATATCAAATTAGAGAGAGAGAAACTTGAAGGGTCTCCATCAACATTAGGCCTAAGACAAGTCTTTTTACTCTATAGAATTCAATATAGAAATTTAGGTTTTTGTTAGAGCAATAAGACCAGGGGGATACAAACTGTTAAAAAAAAAAAATTCAACAGAGAACTCCTAAACCTGATAAACAGCTTCAGTGCAGTAGCTGGATATAAAATTAACTCAAACAAATCAATGGCCTTTCTCTACACACAGGATAAACAGGAGGGGAAAGAAATTAGGGAAACAATACCCTTCACAATAGTCACATAATATAAAATAACTTAGTGTGACTCTAACTAAGGAAGTGAAAGATCTGTATGATAAGAACTTCAAGATTCTGACGAAAGAAATTGAAGATCTCAGAAGATGGAAAGATTTCCCATTCTCATGGATTGGCAGGATCAATATAGTGGAAATGGCTATCTTGCAGAAAGCAATCTACAGATTCAATTCAATCCCCATCAATATTCCACCTCAGTTCTTCAACGAATTAGAATGGGCAATTTGTAAATTCATCTGGAATGACAAAAAACCTAGGACATCAAAAACTCTTCTCAATGATAAAAGAATCTCTGATGGAATCACCATGCCTGACCTAAAGTTTACTACATTGCAATTGTGATAAAAACTGCATGGTACTGGTACAGGACAGACAGGTAGATCACTGGAATAGAATTGAAGACCCAGAAATGAACCCACACACCTATGGTCACTGGAACTTTGACAAGGGAGCTAAAACCATCCTGTGGAAAAAAGACAGCCTTTTCATCAAATGGTGATGGCACAATTGGCAGTAATCATGTAGAAGAATGTGAATTGATCTATTCTTATCTCCTTCTACAAAGCTCAAGTACAAGTGGATCAAGGAACACCACATAAAAACAGAGACACTGAAACGTTAAGCAGAGAAAGTGGGGAATAGCCTTGAAGATATGTGTACAGGGGAAAAATTCCTGAACAGAAGAGCAATGTCTCCTGCTTTAAGATCAAGAATTGCCAAATGGGACCTCAACAAAAAGGCCACCAAAAGATTGGAAAATGTTCTTTACTAATCCTAAATCAGATAAGGGACTAATGTCCAATATATATAAAGAATTCAAGAAGATGGGCTCCAGAAAAGCAAATAACCCCATTAAAAAAATGGGGAACAAAGTTAAACAAATAATTCTCCAGTGAGGAATATCGATTGGCTGAGAAGCCCCTGATAAATGTTCAATATCCTTAATCATCAGGGAAATGCAAATGAAAACATTGCTGAGATCCCCCCTAACACCAGTCAGAATGGCTAAGATCCAAAATACATGGGACAGCAGATGCTGGTGAGGATGTGGAGAAAGAGGAACACTCTTCCATTGTTGGTGGGATTGCAAGCTTGTACAACCACTCTGGAAATCAAGTCTGGAGGTTCCTCATGAAAATTGAACATAATACTACTGGAGGATCCAGCAATACCTCTGCTGGGCATATATCCAGAATATGTTCCAACTTGTAATAAGAACACATGCTCCACTATGTTCATAGCAGCCTTATTTATAATAGCCACAAGCTGGAAAGAACCCAGATGTCCCTCAATAGAGGAATGTATACAGAAAATGTGGTACATTTACACAATGGAGTACTACTCAGCTATTAAAAACAAAGAATTTTTGAAATTCTTAGGCAAGTGAATGAACCTGGAGGATATCATCCTGAGTGAGGTAACCCAATCACAAAAACTCTCTTGATATGTACTCACTGATAAGTTGACGAAGACCAGCTTCTGGAATGCCTTAAAGAGACAGAAGGACTACCACTCTGGTGGCAAGTAGCAAAGCTTTCCTGATTTTTCCAGCTTATAAACATGGGGTATGACTTTGCAATTTTTGCTCAAAAACAACCCCTTTACTCAGTTAGATTTAACGCACAATATTATCATACTTTGATTCATTTTCTCATAATAAGAACTTCTTCACAAGTAGGGACTGTTTATCAGCAGTTCCAAGGACATCCTCCTCTCAGGGCAATTTAACTCTTAACTAGAAACAAGAAAGAACACTGGCTCACAGAAAGTTATGTTAGGACATCTCTTCCTTCCAGGAGAGATGGCCTGGCCCCTGAACTTTCCCCTAGTTGACTGCTCTGACCCTTTCAGGCCAGAACCAAAGGGAAGCCATTGTTCTCCTCATTCCACCTTTCTTTCTATAATTAAATGAACATAGGAGGTGGATAATCCTTTTCCACAGAAAGTTTTAACTTTTTCAATTCAATCAAGCATTTATGAGTCTGTTGCACTATTCCATGAATTAAATAAGGAAATAAAATACATCCCATTATTAATGATTCTGCCATAATTATAAAATCAATTATCCAATTTCTAAAAGATGTAAAAGATGGAAAAGCAGATTTGAGAGCATCAACAAAGACTTTAGTCTTCTCTGCAATGCTAACATCAGTTTTTGGAGTGTTCATAATATCTTGAATATGTTCTTTTAACTCATTTAGATCAAGAGATGTATTAGAATTATCCCATACTCCATGTAAATGGTTTTGTATCTTATCCCATGAGAACTTAGTATCATCATATGGAACTGGGGTAACACAAATGGTCTTAAATTCAGCATGACAAATGAGTGATTCTCGGGTAGCCTTAATCTGCAATTGATGATGCAATAAATTAACTGTATCCTTTAAAGAATTCACTCTCATTTCAATCTTTTCATCGCATTCTTCTTGAGCATATAAGGCTTTTGTAACATTAATATCCAAGCCATTAACATATGCTGCAGTATGTATACTTTGTACTAAGGACACAGAAGCAACTGGTGTTGCTGTAATAGGAACTATCAAGGCAGCTATTCCTGCTATAATCATGCCTATGGCCCTTTTTAGATCGTAACAACAATTCTGTGGTTGCATACTCAAGAATTGTTAGGCCTTTATCATCATACCAATCCTTAGTCAAATTAACTGGTAAATAAACATAATCAGGTTGCTTAACATTCAAAAAATTACTTAGAGTTAACACAATTAGTTATTTGACAATTAGTACAATTAACAGTATTATTATCTATTAATAAATTT
Source organism: Mus pahari (assembly GCF_900095145.1). Taxonomy (NCBI): domain Eukaryota; kingdom Metazoa; phylum Chordata; class Mammalia; order Rodentia; family Muridae; genus Mus; species Mus pahari. The sequence goes on along the minus strand of NW_018392876.1, from coordinate 13,403 downwards.
CCACTCAAAAAGTATATGGTTCTGGAACACACACACGTGCAAAAATTTCAGTCTTATTTTGTTCATCCTGAAATGCCATGGTATTTCCGATAGGAATTCAGGTGATGTTAATTCTTTTAACTCTTATCATTCCAAGGGCTGCAACAGCCTTCCATAACGAAGAAAAATAAATTTCATTATTTTTGTCCAAATTCCATAAACCAAATTAATAGGACGATGATTAGTATAATCCAAAATATTCCAATCACACAAAGTGGTATTAGAGCAGTCTCATTATCATGACAATATCTCCAAAAGGGAGAAAAATCTGACTTCGGGGGCAAAACAGTCATGCATACAGGAATCCGTTGTGGAGGACATCAGGGGTCTCTTCTAGGATCACTTAATACTGGATAATAAAAGTCCAGGGCCCAATGTATGCCTGCATTAAAATTATTGTCCCAATCATCTTGTATGTTAATTTGTTCGCAATTTTCATTCAAGTTTTTATCAAAACACAACAAAGATCCTTCATATTTACCAGAATAATTAAAAAAGGCATGAAATTGTAATATATGACCATCAAAATACTGTCCTAAATATTTGGTTTGGTTAACATAAACAGGAATATCTACATTCTCATCCCAAGTGACAGGATGAATTATGGGTGGATTTGGAACATATACCCAATAAACTTCTGCAGAGCAGCCTTGATGTAACATCCAGATAATACTAATTAATAGAGAAATCAGCTTCATTCAATCCTGTGCTGTCACAGAAGTCATCATTCGTGGTTCCTGGCGGTGGCGCTGAAGGGAAAGATGAGACATCTGTCTTCTTAATTTTCCATCTTGGCTTTTGGCATGACGTACAGACCTGGATGGCAACCACTGAGGGGAAGGTGCGTCTGTTGGAAAAAACACAAACATACCTACAGCCCCATAACAGTACAGGATCTGGGCTGTGTAATGAGCCATCCATCAGATCTTTCCAGTAGACTAAAGGTTTTTCTTTATCTTCCAGATACCAATGCCTGTCAGCTGCAGACAGCCCTTCAGCATCCAAAGTTTAAAAACTTAAAGTAAATAAAGTATGAGAAAGAAGAGATTTTAGAGAATCCTTAAATTCCCATATTTCTCTTTTAAATTTTTTTCAAATGAGCCTTTAAAAGACCATTTGCCTTTTCAACTATTCCTTGTCCTTAAGGAATTCCTGTTTTTAAAACAATGGCAAATTTCATGCAAAATGTTTGGAAGGCTTTTGACAATAAATGTGTGCAAACATGAGAAACTGTTTCTCCTGTTAATGCGTTAGCAACACAAAAATGAGAGGATGTATCAATAAGTACATCAACATAAGATAACTTACCAAATTGTGGAACATGTGTAACATCCATTTACCATAAGTCATTAGGTCACAAACCTCTGGGATTTACGCCATAATGAGGTACAGGCAATAACGGAGCACAAGAAGGGCATTGCTTAACAATTTGGTGAGCTTGCTCTTGTGTTAAACCAAATTGTTTTCTTAGTGATTTAGATGATTGATGATGTAAAGCATGAGGTTGTTGTGCTTTCTCTATGTATAATAAACAAAACTTAGTAAATTTATCAGCTAGGACATTTCCTTTTGTCAAATATCCTGGTAATCCAGTATGACTGTGAATATGTCCAACTAACTCAGGATATTCTCTTTGTAATAATAAAGATTGAATTAAACTTAAATATTGCTGAATAAAAGTAACTTTGGAATTAATCATAGTCACTGTTTCGAGAAATTGTATGGAATGGTCAATATACACTATCAGTATAAATATTAAGAGGATCAGGGAAATTTAATAAAACTAGATATACAGCGTATAATTCAGCCATTTGAGCTGACACATTTTGTAATTCCAAAATATGTGGTTTATCTTGATAAACATACACAGCTCTTCCATTTGAAGAGCTGTCTCTAAATATAAGTTTGGCATTTAAAATAGGCTGTTGTTTAACAACTTTTGGAAATATAAGATGATGATACGTGCAAAAACTTAATATCTTATCAGCTGGATAAGAAGATACAACAATTCCAGGATAATTAGCTAAAGTAAGAGCAAAGTTTAAACCATTCTTCCATAATTCCTTTTCCATTAGTGCATATGCACCTAATAATTCTTTTGAATATTTGGAAGTTAAAAGAATATCATCCATATAGTGAATGAAAATTACTTTGTGATAAACATCTTGCGCTGATCTTAAACTATTATCCACAAACTTCCGACAAAGTGTAGGACTATTAACCATTCCTTGAAGAAGGACTTTCCATTTATAACTTTTCATTGGCTCTTTAAAAGTAATAGAAGGAACACTAAAAGCAAATCTTTCACAATCCTGAGGATGCAAAGGAATAATAAGCAATCTTTCAAATCTATAAATTTATAGGAAATACAAAAGCATGCGTAGAAGCAATTTTTAACAGCTTACCTTTTGTATAATGATTATCAATTTTACCTAAAAAGTTTACTATGTAAGAGACCAAATATCAATATTCTGCAATAACCAATTTAATTGCTATTTGAGACAAGAAATAGACATCTCATCAGGTTTTTAAGACTTTTTTGTTTTGTTTTGTTTTATTTTTTAAAATATCTTCATGATTTTATCTTACAATTCTTGATTAACACCACAACAGCTTCAAAGTAGGATGTTAAAACTTTACCTGGAGATGAAGAAAGATGATTTCACATTAGTTTTCTCTTTTACCAAAGAAATGCTGTGGGCACATTGAAATACAATAACGAAAATAAGCAGCTAATGTTTGATTACATTGATTACAATCGATAACAATTGATTACAGAAGCTTTCTCTACTCTATATGGAGTAGGCAGGACAGATTGTAATGTTTTCAGAAGTTCCACAGCCTCATTGACATTTTATGTACCTTAAGTCTAAACTTTATTTTGAACAACATCTGAATAGATCTGTAATAATGTTGTTTTGGCTTTAAAATAATTCCTGGGAGTCAAGGAGAGGTAAGGTCCCAAAACTTCCCTACCAGGGTTTGCAAAACAAAAGAAATGCCACACAAGCTTCCCTGAGGCTGCTCTGAGCTTTGTATTAACTCAAAAGTAAATATTTTTTAATCTGAGCATTTAGTCTGAGACTTGGCTCTCTTGCAGTGAGGACAGATTTTAGGGTAATAATTTGATTGTCTACCTATGCCTCTAATTTTGGACAGTCTTTCTTAAGACTTTTAAAACATTTAAAACATTTTTTATAACTTTAGTATTGTGAAAAAGTTGCTTGTACAGTAATCTCTTGCAAGGTAGCAACCAGAGACAAACTGTATGAGAGTCCAATTTTTGCTCAAAGACGAATATATCTAGATAAGTCTGTCTGTTGCTTTGTATGGCTGTATGGCCGCAGAGAGCTGTATTAGAGCTCTCATAAGATGATTACTCTTGTAATTATCCTAATTATAACATATAGGTGAATTAAAGGTCTTAAATTTGCAATCAAATTGCAAGTTGCAGTCAATGGAACATTGGCAATTTTAACTATAATTTTTAGGTTTTTATGCAAATATATATATATATATATATATATATATATATATATATAACAAAACTTTCGGTAAACAAGACCCAATTTTAAACAATTTATTATCTTAAAAATCAATACTAAAAACATCAATATCATGTTACAAATTTTGGCTGTCAATTTATACATATGAATGGATAACAAATTTTAATGCTTCATTAAAAAGACATTGTTTTAAATCTTATCTCTATAAGTCTACTTTCTAGGTTAAGAATTACATAATATATTATCTCAATTTATAAGTATCTTAGAGGCCTAATTTTCTGGTCTGGTTTTTGCCACGTGTTGTTATTTAAAATGACTCCAACCCTGAGTTACCAATTTAAAGCTAACTTTCTTGTGACTAATGTTACATCTGGTTGATCTTATCCAATAACTTATAAGCCAATATTTTATGACCAAGACATCCAGAGCATATTTATACCTTTAAGACCAGTCAAAAACAAAATGAATTGGCTACATGAATCTTACAAATTTAGACCAATCAAGTAATTTTATTTTTTCTAGCTATAATTTCAAGATAAAAAGCACTTTGTCATTTGTTGAACTCAATTGCAGAGAATTTTTTAGGAAAAACCAACTATCAGCCTTTTTGTCTTAGAACTAAGAAGCTGCAGATTCCTTTAAAAAATCAATCAATCAATCAAACAAACAAACAAACAAAAAGAATTTTTCAGCAGGAGCTTCCTTGCTGTGTGTCACTCCTGGCTACAACGCAGGGCAAATTAAATCAGTCTCCACTGGGTAAACCGACTAAACCAAGAGGTGGAAAGCCAGCAGATAAAGTTTTAACCAATTTTTCTTTTTCAACATGAAACATAAAACAACAGTCATTCATACAATGAAACAAAGAAAGACATAAATTGACATGTGGACAGATCGGTGCACCAAACATGGACAATACAGAGAAGGTAGAGAACTTTATGTAACCAAATCTAAGAGTATCTCCTGTTGGGGCCAGAGAGAAGGCCGGACATCTCTGGATTTCACTCTGTCCCTAGGAGAGTTCTGAAATAGCTTTTTTCCATTTTTCCTCTCTTTTGCTAAAAGGTCCCGAACAGGGGATAACTGCTTTTCTGAAACTTATTCTCTCTCTCATGTTTAAAGTCTAATTCTTACCTCTATTTTCTGGGAATTTTACCAGAGAAGGCACAGTGGTAGCTACTGATAGCTGTTCCTCAGTGCCCTGCTTTTCTAACTTTCTTTTTCCTCCTATTTTCATTTAGAATAGACATTTCATATTTAGGAAGGCTGAGAAGTTTTACTGGAGCTGCTGGCACTGATGTAATAGGCGGCAGACTAGTAGGAGGGGGAAGGCTATCAGCCGAATGTGAATGAGACAGTGGTCACTGTTTTACTGTTGACCTAGTCCAAGTGCCCATTTCTCATCTTTTTAGGAACATGAGCAACATAAAAGCTTCTAATTCGCTCACCTACTTTATTCCAACTTTCTACATTAATGGTACCATCCCTAGGAAACCAGGGACACACATCTATAAAAGCAAGAAAGTGATGAATCTGGTTTGTATATACAGAAATTCCTCTAGCTTTTATCAACGATTTGAGCATTCCTTCAAAAAGTGCTCTTTCTGTGCTTGGAGAAACTCCCATCTTGTAGTTTCCCTTAATTGTATTTAAATGTACGACTTTCTCCACTGTACCCTATTCCATACCTCCAATCCCCTTACTAATCTGTTTCTCTAGCAGCGACTGAAGGAGGCAAGTGAATTTCTCTTGGTTCTGATTTCCTGGGTTTCAGCACCAAATGACTAAGACCAGCTTTGGGAATGCCTTAAAAAGATAGAATGACTACCACTCTGGTGGCAAGTAGCAAAGCTTTACTGATTTTTCCAGCTTATAAACATGGGGTATGACTTTGCAAATTTTGCTCAAAAACAACCCCTTTACTCAGTTAGATTTAACACCTTCCAGGAGAGACGGCCCCTGAACATTCCCTTAGTTGACTGCTCTGACCCTTTCAGGCCAGAACCAAAGGGAAGCCATTGTTCTCCTCAATAAATGGATATTAGCCCAGAAACCTAGAACACCCAAGATACAATCTCCAAAACAAAAGAAAATCAAGAAGGAAGACAAACTTGTGGATACTTCATTCCTTCCCAAATTAGGGAATAAATTACCCATGGAAGAAGTTGCAGAGACAAAGTTTAGAGCTAAGACGAAAGGATGGACCATCCAGAGACTGCCCCACCCGGGGTTCATTCCATAATCAAACACCCAAGGCTGACACCATTGCATATGCCAGCAAGAATTTGCTGAAAGGACCTTGATATAGCTATCTCTTGTGAGCCTATGTCAGTGACTGGCAAATATAGAAGTGGATGCCCACAGTCAACTATAGGACAGAACACAGAGCACCCAATGGGGGTGCTAGAGAAATTACCCAAGGAACTGAAGGGGTCTGTAACCCTATAGGTGGAACAACAATATAAACTAACCAGTATCCCCAGACCTCATGTCTCTAGCTGCATATATAGCAAAAGATGGCCTAGTCAGCCATCGTTGGGAAGAGAGGCCCCTTGGTCTTGCAAAATTTATATGCCCCATACAGGGGAATGCCAGGGCCAAGAAGTGGGAGTGAGTGGGTAGGGCAGCAGGGAGGGGGAGGGTATAGGTGACATTCTGGATAGCATTTCAAGTGTAAATGAAGAAAATATCTAATAAAATTATTTTTAAAAATAAAGAAAGACAAAGATACCTCACTCAGCTAGGTAAGACATCGGAAAGTTATATCATTGGACATTTTTCTATTAAAATCACACAAGGCAATGCACCTCAGAAGTCTCCTATTTCTCTGAAAGATCTTACTGGTTTTGAGACTACAAAATATATGAGGTTTTATTTTTGTTACCTTTGTTATCTTTCCATGAATCCAGCCCTTCAAAGAATGATGAAAGGAAAAACTCAACACAAGGAGAAAAAGGACATCATAGAAAAAGCAAGAAAGTAATCCTTCAACAAACCTAAAAGAAGACAACCACAAGTAGAAATTCCCAACTCTAACAACAAAAAAAACCAGGAAGCAACAATTATTTTTCCTTAATATCTCCTAATATCAATGGACTCAATTCCCCAATAAAAGACACAGACTAACAGACTAACTACATAAGAAGGAGCCAAAATTATGATGTATACAGGAAACCCACTTCAGGGAAAAAGACAGACACTACATCAGAGTAAAAGGCTGGAAAACAATTTCCCAAGCAAATGGTCTGAAGAAACAAGCTGGAGTATCCATTCTAATATTGAATAAAATTAACTTCCAACCCAAAGTTATAAAAACAGACAAAAAGGGGCACTTCATACTCATCAAAGTTAAAATCTTCCAACACGAACTCTCAGTTCTGCATATCTATGCTCCAAATGCAAGGGCAGCAACATTCATTAAAGAAACTTTAGTAAAGCTCAAAGCACACATTGCACCGCACTCAGTAATACTGGGAGACTTCAATACCCCACTCTCATCAATGGACAGATCCTGGAAACAGAAACTAAACAAAGACACATTGAAAGTCACAGAAGTTATGAAACAAATGGATTTAACAGATACTACAAAACATTTTACTCTAAAACATAAAGATATACACTCTTCTCAGCACCTCATGGTACCTTCTACAAAACTGACCATATAATAGGCCACAAAACAGGTCTCAACAGATACAAAAATATTGAAATTATCCCATGTATTCTATCAGATCACTATGAACTAAAACTGATCTTCAATAACAACATAAATAATAGAAAGTCAGTGTTGACATGGAAGCTGAATAACACTCTACTCAATGATAACTTGGTCAAGGAAGAAATAAAGAAAGAAATTAAAGAATAAAGTTTAATGAAAATGAAGCCAAAATTTACCCAAACTTATGGGACACGATGAAAGCAGTCCTAAAAGGAAAACTCATACCTCTGAGTGCTGCCAGAAACAAACAAAAGAGAGCACACACTAGCACCTAGACTACACACCTAAAAGCTTTAGAACAAAAGGAAGCAAATTCACCCAAGAGGAACAGATGGCAGGAAATACACTCTTCTCAGTGTAAAAGAACCTCTGGTGGAATCACCATGCCTGACTTCAAGCAGTACTACAGAGCAACAGTGATAAAAAATCTGCATGGTACTGGTACAGTGACAGACAGGTAGATCAATGGAATAGAACTTAAGACCCAGAAATGAACCCACATACCTATGTTCACTTGATCTTTGACAAGGGAGTAAAACCATGCAGTGGAAAAAGGACAGTGTTTTCAACAAATGGTGCTGGCACAGCTGGTGGTTATCCTGTAGAAGAATGCGAATTGATCCATTCTTATTTTCTTATACTAAAATCAAGTCTACTTGGCTCAAGGAACTCCACATAAAACCAGAGACACTGAAACTTATAGAGTAGAAACGGGGAAAAGCCTTGACCTTATAGACACAGGGGAAAAATTCCTACACAGAACAGCAATGGTTTGTGCTGTAAGATCAAGAATTGACAAATGGGACCTCATAAAATTGCAAAGCTTCTGTAAGGCAAAGGACATGTCAATAAGAGAAAACGATCACCAACATATTGGGAAAGGATCTTTACCAATCCTAAATCAGATAGGGGACTAATATCCAATACATATAAATAACTCAAGAAGATGTACTCCAGAAAATCAAATAACCCTATTAAAAAGTGGGGTATGGAGTTAAACAAAGAATTCTCAACTGAGGAATATTGAATGGCTGAGAAGCACCTGAAAAAATGTTCAACATCCTTAATCATCAGGGAAATGCAAATCAAAACAATCCTGAGATTCCATCTCACACCAGTCAGAATGTCTAAGATCAAAAATTCAGGTAACAGCAGATACGTGCAAAAAATGTGTAGAAAGAGGGACACTCCACCTTTGTTGGTGGGATTGCAAGCTGTTACAACCTCTCTGGAAATCAGGTTGGCAGTTCCTCAGAAGACTGGACATAGTACTACCAGAAGATCCACCAATTGGTCTCCTGGGCATGTACCCAGAAGATGTTCCAACTTGTAATAAGGGCTAGAAACTGGAAGGAACCCAGATGTCCCTCAACAGAGGAATGGATACAGATAATGTGGTACATTTACACAATGGAGTGCTACTAAGCAATTTAAAAACAATAAATTCATGAAATTGTTAATCAAATGGATGGACATGGAGGATATCTTCCTGAGTGAGGTAATCAGATCACAAAAGAACACAAATGGTATGCACTCACTGATTAGTGGATATTAGCTCCAAAACTTAGAACATCCAAGATACAATTTGGGAAACACATGAAACTCAAGAAGAAGGAAGAACAAAGTGTGGATACTTTGTTCATTCTTAGAATGGGGAACAAAGTACCCATGGAAAGAGTTACAGAGACAAAGTTCGGAGCTAATACAGAAAGAAAGACCATCCAGAGACTGCCAGAACCAGGAATCTATCCCATATACAACCACCAAACCCAGACACAATTGCATATGTAAGAAAGATTTACTGACAGGACCCTGATATAGCTCTCTCATGTGAGTCTATAACAATGCCTGGCAAATAGAGAAGTGGATGCCCACAGTCATCTATTGGATTGATCACAGGGCTTCTAATGAAGGAATTAGAGAAAGTACCCAAGGAGCTAAAGGGGTCTGCAACACTATAGGAGGATCAACCAGTACCCCCTAGAGCTGTGTCTCTGGTTTCATATGTAGCAGAGGATGGCCTAATTGGTGATCAATGGGAGGAGATTCCCTTGGTACTTCAAAGATCATATGCCCCAGTACAGGAGAATGTCAGGGCCAGGAAGTGAGAGTGGTTGGGTTGGGGTGCAGGGTGGGGGGGAGGGTATAGGGGGCTTTGGGAATAGCATTTGAAATGTAAATGAAGAAAATACCTAATAAAAAAGAAAAAAAAAGAAAAAAAGAAAAGAGACTAAGTAATTTGAAATTTGCAAACAAGGTTTCTGTCAAATCACTTAAGAATGTGACAGAAATGAATACAATTAAGAAGATTTTTCTAAATATCCTTCAGTAAGATAGGTTTCCCCTAAATGGAGACTTGTTTCTATTCTCAACAAAGGCAGATGCAATTAATCATATTGGAAATTGATATGCCAAGGCCTGTTAATATTCATGGAATCCTCCCTATTTTTGTGGGTGATGGCTGTCATGGTCAATGAAGGAACAGAGATAAGAGGGAGGGGCTGAGAATAGAGGATGGAGGGAAAGCTGTAATCAAGACATAACTGTTATATAATTTAAATGAGTAAAATATTAAAAAGAGAATAACCCTATATAATAATATTGTTTCAAGTATATTTTTCCAATCTGTTTTAATAACTTATATGAAAAAGCATCTGTAACAAAACAAATAAAACAAAATAAAAGAACAATTATTCACTTCCTTCAGTAAGGTATGGAGCTATTTCAATGCTTATGACAATAGCAGAGCATGCACTACCCTTCACTGACTGAATTACTCATTAAACAAGAACCTGTATCTCACAGCAGTAGCACAGTAGAGATGGTGATATTGGTGTGGACAAAGTTGAGTAGCCTGTGATGATCTGATTATATGATCTCTGGCCCTGTAATTTGTTCACTGTACATTGGTATAGGGCATGGAGACATGCCAATAAACTCCTTCCTTCCCACAAAATATGTCAGGGAAGAGGGTAGTCCTGAGGTAATGAGAGCAAGAAAACTGTCCCTGTCTCTCCTTGGCTAGAACACTGGGGAGACCATGTCCAGTGTATATCCTTGGGAGTAGTGTAGAGTTGTTCATGGCTCTGCATATTGTGGAAGAGATATACTTTATGACATGAGAGCAGTAGTGTTGACTGTGTCTCACGTTGGTTACAGCATTAAGTAAGGTATCCAGGACATAACTGGGGAGCTCTCCCTGGTGGTATTGGTCTGGCTCAGCAACTTCCCAGTCATAGATAGATCCATAACATTAAGTTGTCCCTTCCACATGTTTACTTTATAGTCTGCTGGAGTACATGAAAGGCCCAGCCCTGAAGATCCAAGCTGCAGGATGTCAATAACATAGGGCAAGAACATGATATTGCAAAGGATTCCTGGTAATTACGACAAATGGATAGTACATTACAAGCCATAGGACTCAGACTAAATAAATTCAACAGTATAATGAACCTGTGTAATTTAAGGCCAGCGTGGTCTACAGAGTGAGTTCCAGGACAGCCAAGGATACACAGAGAATCCCTGTCTCGAAAAATAACAAAAAAAAAAAAAAAAAAAAAAAAAAAAAAAAA
>NW_018392876.1:0-2364 GCF_900095145.1 Mus pahari | reverse complement strand
AGAAAGAAAGAAATGTGGGCAATATGGTATGCAGTGGAACATACCAACAGAGTATTCCTTTTACAATGAGTTCTCTCTTTTTTTTCCTATTATTGATTTTTTGGTTGAATGTTGTAATGGAGAATGTAGTAAAATTGGACAAGGAAGTGAGTGGAAATGGGCTGCCCGATTTTATGTTTAGCATGAATCAATGAGAAGTTTCTGAATAAGGAATGGAACAGCAGAGAAAACATGAAGTAACTTATCATCCTAACAAGGCAACTGACTCAAAATTTTCAAATGGTGATTAAAACACATAAAGAAATCTAAAACGATTGCCATATCTGTAAATACTTTGGCAACAGATTTCTACATCACCTGAAACCCTATAGTTTAAGAGAAGCACATTCTTTATACAACTAATAGTTATCCCCAGGTTCAAACTGTGGTGTGCCTAGGATGACAGACCCTGTAGTTTCAAAATATTAAGAAATCTTTATGTAACACAAAGAACACTGGATATATGGACAGCATAGCCTTCCAAATGAAATCATTTTCATCCTGGAGAGATGTCCTTCATGAGTAAGAAATTTCTACCTTAAATGATTCCTTTACACAAAATTACTCCTTTAGAATTAGAGTTAAACAAAACACAAGTGTCTGAAAGTACCTAAAGATAATAAAAATTATCAAAAGTTATTTATCTTTTCATCATAAAAACAGTAAGATGTTTCAGGGAAAGAGGAAAGTTAAAGTATGTGTTGAGTTGTGTCATTGTGTGTTTCAGAGTAAGTCCTCACCCTTAAGTCTGCAGAAAATTCCAATGAATTCATTAGTTTATAAATGAAAGGAAGAAAGAAAGAAAGAAAGAAAGAAAGAAAGAAAGAAAGAAAGAAAGAAAGAAAGGAGAAAGAAAAAAAGGAAGAAAGAGAAAAATAAAGAAAGGAAAGGGAAGAAGAAAAAAGAAAAATGAATGAATGAAAGTTAGTGAAAAAGGTAAGAACAAAATATAAAAGAATGAAGAAAAGAAAGTGAAAGAAAAGAAAAAGAAAAGAAAAGGAAAGGAAAGGAAAGGAAAGGAAAGGAAAGGAAAGGAAAGGAAAGGAAAGGAAAGGAAAGGAAAGGAAAGGAAAGGAAAGGAAAGGAAAGNAAGGAAAGGAAAGGAAAGGAAAGGAAAGGAAAGGAAAGGAAAGGAAAGGAAAGGAAAGGAAAGGAAAGGAAAGGAAAGGAAAGGAAAGGAAAGAGCAGCATTTACAGCTGCTCTGGTTCAGGTCTTATACAGACAGTCATGTTGATGATATTTTATATAATTTGCTTCCTGTCCAGAGATCCAAGCTTTTACCAAATGTCCTGCTTTCACTGGCCTTAACATTTTCTGCGCAATTTTTACCAAATAACCCTGAGCCTTTGTTCATTAGTTTGTTGAAAATATATCAGTTTTGATCTTATCTTTATATTTCTGCATTTTGAGTCATGGGTTTCTTTAATGATCTGGATCTGTCCCCAAGAGATATTCCTTTGATGAGTACAGGAAACAAGATTTATGTGTGAATATAAATGAAACTGTTTCAAAAGTTTAGAAACAATGTTGTGCTAGTGGCAAGTCCCTATAGCTTATAGTAGTTAGCAAAGAAGTGGAAATAAGGGTGAAAGAAAGAAGTGAGTTAGACATCCAATTCAGGAGAATCTTAAAACCTTGATCTCCTGAAAATCAGGGTTCCTTTTTAATTTAGTGATATGAAACTCTGAAGGAAGAATTTGATTACTTTTATGTTTTGTTTTGATTTATTGTTGTTGTTGTTATTATTATTATTTATCTTGTTTTTATTTTTAATTATTCACTTTAGATATTGGTACCCCCTCTCAGTTACCCACTCCCACAATCTCAATCACACCTACCCTCCCATTCTCCTCTGCACAGGTGTGGGCAACCTCTTTGAACTCCCACCATAGCACTTCAAGCCTCTAAAAGGCAAGACAAGGGAGCCAACCTAGAAGAACATATTCCACATATAGGCAACAGCTTTTGTTCCAGTTGTTCTGGCCACACATGAATACAAAGCTGCACATCTGCTACACACATGCAGGGAAGCCTAGTTTAAGCCCCTGTATGTTCTTTGTTTGGTGGTTCATTCTCTGACAGTCCCATGGGGCCATGTTAGTTGGCTCCATTGATTTCAATGTGGAGTTTCCATCCCATTGGGGCATGCAATCCTTCTTCCTATTTTTCCATGAGTTCCCTATCTCTATCCACTCTATGGCTGCACATGCCTGCATCTGTGTGAGTCATCTGCTGGGGGTAAATATTCAAAGCACAATATAGGGATTACAGGGAGGGGAAAGAAGTTTTAAGTGTCAGGTATGTGAAATGGAAATGTGAGATGG
>NW_018392875.1:5669-16182 GCF_900095145.1 Mus pahari | reverse complement strand
GATAAGGAGTATAGATCAGGAACACACACACACACACACACACACACACACACACACACACAAATGCGCGAGAGCGCATGCACATACACACGCAACAAACACACACACACACACACACACACGTTAGAATGAGATACAGTTAGACAATAATACTGGGCAAAAGTGCTATAAAGATCATTTCAAGTTTATTCCTTCAGGTTTAAACCCTTGAGGGCTAAGTTCCTTGGGGACCTGTCTCTGAATGATTGTGTGCTCCTAGGAGAAGGTCCTTTAGTCTGTGCAGTATATTACCAATGTTAAGATCAGGGTTTCAGTATTCATGCCTAGATTTATCAGGGTAGGTGATTCTTCTTCCCCAAGTATTTATAAAGTCATTATTTCAGAATGATTATCATCATGAGGAAAGTCAGATCTTCTATCTTCTAGAAAATGACCATTCCTTTTAAAGTAACTGACAGAGATGCAGAAAGAATATCCATAAAGAAGTGAGTACCCTGAGCTTTGGACTATAGGAAGTTTTGAAACATGGTGGAGAAACAATAATGGTGAAAAATGGGGGAACATAGTCTCCCACCCTTAAGATTCAGATATTTTATTCATAGAATTATCAGAGTTCACATTTGTTATATATGACTTTTAAAACAATTTACCTGGTGTTAAATCATAAGCGTACATAGAGATGTTGGGAGCAAGAATATACTACATTCTTCAAAATCACTGAATGATTTTTAAATGCCCATAACTTAATCTGCAACATGTATGAAAAATAATACATGCTAGTCACCTTAGCTTCATGTTTTAGAATGTAAGCAGCTTTGAAACATGATTTTCTGTCATTAGAAATATATACAACTTTATTTTTCAATTGGAAACTTATAGAAATATTTCAAAAAGAGAGAAACAGGTTATCTGAAAAATTCCAAAATAACAAAATGTTTGATATGAAAATGCTATGGAAATCCTTTTCTTCACTTTAGTGATTCAAAATAACTTATACTGAAATTATTAACAATTAATATGTTTATGAACTTGTAGAAATCTATAGTACACTTTGCCTTAACACACCTGCATAGTTAGTGCCATGAGAGTGGACAAAGAGAATGTAGGACATTTCTACAATGGACAATACTCAAGAAAAATCTGGAGCTGACTGTTTAATTGCTTAAACTACACCCATACAACATCAACATATAATGTGATTAGATAGTGATAAATCATACACATCATCATTTAAACTTCATATTATTAATAGTCAAGTAACAAACTGCATTTTCTTTGAAAGAGTACTTTGTTATATAAGCCACATAGTTTTGAGTAGTTTATAATACATAAGGATCTAGGTGATTGGAAGAGTCACCACTATTTACTAATTTATGAAACACACAAAAATATATTCTTGAAGGTTTTCCCTGTATTAAACAATTATAAATTACTATTTCATTTATTTTATTATTTGATTTGATAGTAGTTATATATTATAATTATTAATTTTAAGAAAATTTATGTACACATGGGAAACTATGCAAAATAATTTTACGTAATTTTAATTTTGTAGATTCTTAATTTTCTGTGCAAATTCCATGATATATTGTTCCCAACATTTGTCAAGCCCATGATTTGTAAGTTAGNCTCTCTCCTGCTCTTTCATGACAGCACAATCATTTATTGGAAGAATGTGTTTGTGAGAAACATTTACCTCTTCACTTTCTTGTCAATNTATCATCTTATATTCTTTTTCTTGATCCATCTTTGAATTCACACCAACCATACACTGGATTTATTTTCTCTTTTCATTGGAGGATCATTATTAAATNAAAATCATATGTTTTACTATTCTTCAGGATAGTCATCCTTTTTGCCAAGTGTGTAGTTATCTTTCNCATATCTCTTTATAATGAGAAAATGAAGCAGATTGAAATACACAAAAATGAATCATACCTTTACATTACTTACATATTGGTCATTATTTAGTAAGAATTGGGTGCCATAATTAACATTTCCCTAATGTATGACNGAGAATGCTAAACTTTCAGTTGTATAGTGTTCCTTATAAAAGTATCCCCAAGTAGGATTTTTATAATTGTGCGCATTCATGCATGTGAGTGTGCATGTGTGTCTCTGTGTGTGTATATTCATGTTAGGTGTGTACATATGGATGTCAGAGGAAGACCCTAACTGCTATTCTGTACTGTCCATCTGGAATTTAGAGACTGGGTCTCCCAATGGTATGGCTTTCCAAGAGGGGAAGACCAATTGGCAAGTTATCCCAAGGGATTGCCATCATCTCTGTCACTCCTGACCTAGGATAATAAGCATATACCATCAAGTTTAACTTTAAAATGGGAATTTTAGGGAGCAAATTTCAGTACTCACATTTGTAGTCCAAGAACTTAAAAAACTGACATTTTCCAAACCATGTAATATAGTTTCATTATTCCACCGCAGAGTAAGATGAACAAATTTAGAGCAATTTTAAGTACAAGTACAATTTTTAAAATCAAAGTAAATATTAGATCAATGTAGTAACATAACTCTTTTTAAACTTTATTTATTTTATTTATTGATTTTAGATCCTGTTCACTGCCCCCTTTCAGCCACTCCCACCCAAATTCCTTCCCCCATCTACCCTCTGTTCCCCTCTGAGCAGGTGGGGTCCTCCTGGATAATTCCCCCACCTTGGTATTTCACATCTGAGAGGCTATTGCTTCACACTGAGGCCTGACAAGGCAGCCCAGCTAGACGAACATATTCCATGTACAGGCAACAGCTTTTGGGACAGTCCCTGTTCCAGTTGTTTGGAATCCACATGAAGGCCAAGCTGCATACACATCTGCTACATCTGAAGGGGAAGGCCTAGGTCCACCTGTGTATATTTTGGTTGCATATATTTCTGTGTATATTTTGAGAACTCCATTATCTTGTAAGTAAGAAATGCAGGCATGGGAGATGGAGCAGAGTCTGAGGGAATGGACAACCAATAAGTGGCCCAACTTGGGACAAATCCCATGGGCAAGCACCAATCCCTAACACAATTAATATTCTGTTATGCATGCAGACAGAAGCATGTTGTCCTCTGAGAGACTACGTCCAGAAATTGATTCAGACAGAGAAAATAAAAAACAGCCCAAAATTGGAGGAAGCTTGGCAACTTTTATGGAAGAATAGTAAAAAAGACTGCAGTTCCCAAAGGGATAGGAACTCACTGGAAGACCAAAAGAGTAAAATAACTCTTGATGGAAGAGAGTTCAGATTCCAAAGATCTCAAGGTCTAAGTTGCTGAAGTCTACATAGGAATTTTGCACAGACCTAGTAGGAATACCTATGTTCAATACTGCTGAGAGATATGTATAATAGACCTATTGCCACTGATTTCAAAATCATGAGTGAGTTTTGTAAGTCATAATTCTTATTCTCTTGACAGATCCCAACTGACCAATGGAAGAAAAGAATCAGACTGTCATGCCTGAGTTTTTCTTCTGTGGCATTACAGATAACCTCCATCAGAAGATTGTCATCTTCATCATCTTTTCCTTTGTTTATCTTGTCACTCTTGGGGGTAATTTGGGGATGATCACTCTCATATTGTTGGACCCCAGGCTGCACACACCTATGTACTTTTTTCTCAGTCACCTGTCCTTTGTAGATGTGTGCTCCTCTTCTTCCATAGCTCCCAAGATGCTGTGTGATATTTTTGCAGGGAACAAAGCCATCTCTTTTGTAGGCTGTGCAGCACAGATGTGGTTCTTTGGTCTCTTTGTGGCAACTGAATGCTTTCTCCTGGCTGCCATGGCATATGATCGGTATGCAGCCATCTGTAAGCCCTTGCTGTACACACTTATGATGTCTCCACATCTCTGTGTGTTGATGGTTATTGGGCCTTATGCCATTGCTCTTATAAGTACANTGACACACACAACTTTGACCTTTTGCTTACCATTCTGTGGTCCATATATTATCAACCACTTTTTCTGTGACATTTCCCCATTGCTGTCTCTAGCATGTACTGACACTGAGATAAATAAGTTGGTGCTTTTTGTCGTGGCTGGAGCAGTAGGTGTGCTCAGTGGTCTGATAATCCTGGTGTCCTATGTCTGTATCTTGAAGGCAATTTTGAAGATTCAGACAGCCAACGGGAGACGAAAAGCCTTCTCAACTTGTTCCTCTCACTTGGCGACTGTCTCTATTCTGTACGGGACTCTTTTCTTCATCTATGTTCGACCCAATGCCAGTTCCTCCTTGAATATTAATAAAGTTATATCTTTATTTTACACTGTGGTGATCCCTATGTTGAATCCCCTCATCTACAGCTTGAGGAATAAGGAAGTAAAGGATGCATTCAGGAGAACTTTGGAGAAGAAGTGCTTCCTAATAGGTGCTTAAGATAGAATTCTTTCTGTGACATATCTATATTGTGAGGGCAAAATATAAGGCAACAACCACTAGAGAGAGAACAAGAGCCTGCAAGGGAGTCCTTTTTCTGCCTGATAACAAACTATTTCAAAAATTTGTGGCAGAACTTGCGATAATACCTTACAGATGTATCACTTTCAGTCAATTTAACTGCATCTTCAAGAAGAACAATATTTTGGATATTATATTTCAAATAATGGCTGATCCAAATGAAACTGAAATCATGGAAAGTTTAAACCCTGGTAAAAACTTATACATTTCAACATTTTTGGCTAAATACAGTCCTAGGAACAGAAGATACTTGTAGGCTTGTTTCTTTTTAAGGATCTACTTCTATGTGTATGGATATTTTGCTTCATGTATGTAAATGTAACATGTGTATAAAGTGTCTGAAGAGTCCACAATGGGGCACAGGCTCCCTTGAACTATACACAGTTGTAAACTACCACTTGTATGCTGGGAATTGAACCCAGGCTCTCTGGAAGAGCAGTGAGTGTTCTAAACTGCTGGGCCATCTCTCCAGTCCCCTATAGTGTTGTGTTTGGTAGAATTTGAAAATAACTTTTTTTTTTTTTGGATTGTGTTTATTTTTATTTATTTATTTTTATTAGATATTTTTATTTACATTTCAAATGCTATCCTGAAAGTTCCCTATATCCTACCCCCACCCTGCTCCCCTACCTACCCACTCCTACTTCTTGGCCCTGGCATTCCCCTGTTCTGGGGCATGTAAAGTTTGCAAGAACAAGGGGCCTCTCTCCCCAATGATGGCCAAATAGGCCATTTTCTGCTACATATGCAGCTAGAGACATGAGCTCTGGGGGTACTGGTTAGCTTTTAAAATATCTGTAAAAAATAAGATTCTGTAAAATTTGCTATTTCTCTTTCAAGTATCATAAACATGTTACCTGCTAAAATTTTCAAATGGAATGTAATGAGCTGCAATATTTTATTTACCTAAAGAATAATTTGTCTGTGCCTGCCTCTTTGTCTTCCTTTCTTTCTGTTTGTCTTTTCTTTGTATCTGTCTCTCTTCTCTGTCTCTGTCTCTCTCTCTCTCATGTGTGTGTATGTGTGTGTGTGTGTGTGTGTGTGTGTGTGTGTGTGTGTGTAGGCAAATGTATACCATGACACACATGTGGAGTTCAGAAGACATTTCAGTCTTCATATTTTACCTTGTTAGAGAGAGGCTCTCTTATAGTGGATCCCTCCATACACTAGGCTGGCTAGCCCACCAGCTTTTAGAAATTTTTCTGGCTCTGCTCCACATCTTGCTGTCAAGTCACTGAGGTTACAGATGTGAACTATACAGCAGTTTTTGGATGGGTCCTAGGGATCTGAAATCTGGACATTAAGATTGCATGGTAAGCACCTTAATGCTTGAGCTATTTATACCTCTGATACAATCTCTTTACAGACTTTTACAGGTTCTATCTTCACAGAAACAAACATTCTTAACTTCATTATCAAGTCCCATTTATGCTATCACTTTTTGGCAGCACTTACATTTTTGACCAGTCCCTATAAGAATGCATCACACTAAATATAAGATTTGGAACAAAAATATCTATAAGTGAGCCAGGTGTTGTGGCACACACCTTTAATCGTAGCACTCGGGAGGCAAGGCAGGTGGATTTCTGAGTTTGAGGACAGCCAGGGCTATATAGAGAAACCCTGCCTGGAAAAATCGAACAAACAAACAAAAATCTATAAGCACCTTATAAGTTCACTAAGAGTTGCATCTACAATGCTACCATCGAACCAGATGCTAATATGTTAGTTTCGCAAATACAAAAATGCCACCAGTTTTATGCTGGTCTATTTTATTTTACTTTTTAAAACAAATATAAAAAAGAATGTTGTTTTATCATTTATCTATGCTCGTTTATTATTGATCAGAAACTTGAGATCTTGCTAGTTTTAAGTGGCATTCTGAAGGGGTGAAGAAATAAAATTAATATCTTATAGTGTTTTGCTTATCTCTGGAGGCAGATGTCATGCAAATCTGCAGACTGCTTTTTCCTCATCCATTTTTGCTAGTGTTTGTGTATTAAATGTGTGACCCAAGACAATTCTCCTCTTTCCAGTGCATGTGAAAGAAGCTAGAAATTGAACACCTGCTATACTGTGTACCTCAGTGAGACCATTTTGTTCTTTGTAGGCAAAAGCAGACTGCAGTTTATCAGAGGAGAGATATGTTTGTTTTTTTGCTTGCTTGCTTGTTTTTTGTTTGTTTGTTTTATGTAAAGCAAGACTATTCAGGAGAGGCATCAACCTTTCTAACTCTTCCATAGATACCTTAATACCATTCCTTTGTGTTCAAGTCTTTCACAGTCTTAACGTTTTTTTTTCTTTCTTTCTTTTTGTTTTTTACAGCTCTCACTGTGTAGCTCTGGCTGTTCTTAGACTTGAACTCCCAGAGATCTGCTGGCTTCTGCCTCCCTGGTGCTAAGATTAAGGTATGCACCAACAAGCCTGTTTTTTTTTTTTTTTTCTTCCCAAGCTTTGATATGAGACTTGCAGATGTTATGAATGCAGCTTCTTTGTTATCATTTTTCTCACCTTTTTGTTTTTTTTTTTTTCAGGCTTTTCTTTCAAGTTGTTTGGTCATTGATAGAAGGCACTGATTTTAAATTAGCTGAGATCTCTCTCTCTCTTTTTTTTAAGGCTTTTTTTTTTTTTTGGATATTTTCTGTATTTTTCAATTCAAATGCTATCCCGAAAGCCACCTATACCCTCCCCCTGCCATGCTCCCCAACCCACCCACTCCTGTTTCCTGGCCCTGGCACTCTCCAAAAACATACTTTTGGCCAACTTATCTATGTAAAAGTCTCACAATCATTGAACGTGAGTAAAATCTGAGATTGAAACCACAATAAAACATCACCTCACTTATTGACACTGATATTATATTTAATAATATTTATTAATATTAATATTAAAATATTAATATTAATATTAAAATATTAATTAAATAAAAGAAAGAAAAAAGTTGAATCATTGAATGCCTACAAGGCTGTGATAAATTAAAGAGCCAGAAGGTAAATTATTAAAACCACTATGGGAAACACTGTGGAAGTGGTTCAAAGTCGAAATAAGAAAGTCATAAAATCCAGCCATATCACTAGTGGGTATGTATCTAAAGGAAATGATGAAACTCACATACAAGATACTAACAATTACCCAGATAGAAAATCACTGTGTCTATTAACAAAAAAATAGGAAAATATTTGTTATAAACACAATACAATAGTAGTCAGCCATTGAAGCCATTAAATCCTTCCATTCATGACAAATAACAATTAATATATCCTAGCAAAATTTAAGTAAAATTAAAAAAATAAATCAAAGAGGGATCTTTTGATAAAGAGATCTCATGGAGAAAGACACACATGTGCACATATACACATATACACATGCAGAATTTTCTCAAAAGCGGTTTCTCTGAGATAAGACACATTTATGGAATAATAACCAAATACTGCTAAAATCATGTTAATTTTGCTTCTTCAAGCCTTTGAGGTTTTAATTCTTTAGGGACCTGGCTCTGAATTATTGTTTGCTTCCAGAATGAATTCTTTGCGTACTGTACATGAATCAGGGATTGTCTCTTCATGTCCTTGATGGGAAGTTTATTTTTTTCAAAACTGCCTAGAATCTCTCAAGAGGGGGTTACCACCATGCATGCAAAGTGTTTAATTATTCTTTCTTTCAGAAAATGGTCTTAGCTCTTGAATCTGTTAGAGGTGATACAGAAAGAAGTGAATACATTACACTTTGGACTGTGGTATGTGTTTCAAATATGGAAGAGAAACATCATGATACATCTGAACTTTGAAACTCCCCATTGTGGATTCTCTGAAAGGATCAGGCTTAGGTATTTTGTTCACATTGTCATAAGTCTAAATCATGGCATGTGTGGAGTTTTCTGAAATGATCTATGTGAATTTTGAAAAATTATACAAGATATTTTGAATACAAATGTTCTGTACTGAAAATTTCTAGAAGATTTTAAGTGTCTCATATTTTTCCTACATAAACGAGAACAAAATGGGGATAGGTGCATTTGGAATGTTACATGATAATTAAACAGAAACAATCATTCTGCAATTTATGCATGTGTCAAAACACTACCTTGTAAATGTCAATGTAAAACTTTCATTACCATTTACAATATAAATTCTCTATTGTAGTAATTGTATTAATAATGTTCTAGAGGAAAGACAAGACCACATTAGACATGATGGGTGTAAAGATTTCACTCCACAGAAGATTCAAAGAAACACATTTAAATGAACACATAAATAAAACTTAAATAGATAACTAGTGATTGGCAACAAAATATAAGAGAAGGATACTATATTATCCTTTATGCTCACAAGACACATAGCTGTATAAGGATGACTAAAACATTCAGCAATATATATTGATTCTAATGAAAATTGGGATTAATCTGTTACTACACTATATGCACGCAGCTGTAATATAAGAAATTCACAAATAGTGTATTTCACTATAAAGTATTTAAAATGATATAGTAAACTAGAAAATTGTAGATAACATATTGCTGCATTTTTATTTATTCAAGGATGAACATAATTGATTCTCATAAATAATTTTTAATGTAAATCATACTATGTAATCATATTGTTCTATAAATCTGAAATGGCTTAGACTTAACTGAATCACTTATAAATATTCTCTTAAATACTTTTAATTTAGAGTTATTTTATATGTGTTATAACTATAGTTTATTTTTCAGGAATGATAAGAATTTATATAAAATATTTGAAATAATTATATTATTTTTACTCAGTAAATCTTAATTTTTACTATAATACTGAATGTCAGATCTCTTAATCTCAGAGGATGAAACTCTCATGTTTATCATCTTCTTTTGTAAAGTTATACATATTCCCTTTCATTTCTTCTCTACTTTGCATCTAAGATTATTGATGTTTCATTTTCTCTTTTAAATGCTATCTAGCCCATGGCTTATATATATATATATTTTTCTTTTTAAAGAAAGACCTTTATGAATGTGAACAAGTTCATCTCAAAACACATTTCAAGTCAAATTGTATAATTAATGTGATGGAATTTAGATCCTATGCCTGGACAGTTCTTAGAGTTACAGAATCTAAGCATATAATGGCTAATTTGCCCAAAGATTGTACAGAGTATTTGTAGAACGGCCCAGAAACAGAATTTAGAAATACTGCCAATTATAAGAATAATGCCCTACTATCTGTTACAAACCCGCCTAAGTCATCTTTTCACTGAATTAAAACATCATTGGTAATTATTGGTGATAGTTTGTAATAAAGAACACACTTTGTCTCATAACAGAACCGATCTGACATTGGAAGGAAAGAATGAGACCCCAGTGAGTGAGTTTCTATTTCTGAGCCTCACGAATCATCTCTATCAGAAGATTGTACTTTTCAACATGCTCCTCTTTGTTTATCTTGTGACAATGGGGGGGCAACTTGGGTATGGTCACTCTAATATGGGCGGATCCCAGACTGCATACACCTATGTACTTTTTTCTTAGCCATTTGTCTCTGGTAGATATGTGTTCCTCTTTTTCCATAGCTCCTAGGATGCTATATGATATCTTTACAGAGAAACAAGCCATCTCCTTTGTGGGTCGTGCTGTACAGTAATGGTTTGCTGGTCTTTTTGTGGGAACTGAATGTTTCCTCCTAGCTGACATGGCATATGATCGGTATACAGACATCTGTAAGCCCTTACTGTATACTCTAATCATGTCCAAGAGGGTCTGTACACAGTTTGTCATTGGGCCTTATCTTCTGGCTGCTATAAACATCACAACTCATATAACTTTGGCCTTTTGCTTACCATTTCTTCTATGATATTTCCCCAATGCTTGCCTTAGCATGTGCTCCTCCATCAACAAGATCGTGCTTTTTGTCTTGAATGGAACACTAGGAGTGGTTAGTGGTCTGATCATCTCTATTTTGATGGCCATCTTGAAGATCCAGACCACTGATTGGAGAATGAAAGCCTTCTCTACTTGTTCCTCTCACTTGGCAGCTGTCTCCATCCTGTATGGAACTTTGTTCTTCATCTATGTTCAACC
>NW_018392875.1:0-4614 GCF_900095145.1 Mus pahari | reverse complement strand
ATCCCTTTAGGAGTGAGCTCCTGAGACTAAGCTCTTTAGGGACCTGGCTTTGAGTTAAGGGTAGCTCCTGATGATAGTCTTTATTTTGTGCAGTCAGTGGGTGAACATTCATCCAGGAATNCTTTCTTTATGACCAGGTCAATCAGCATGGGCAGATCATTTTCTTCACCAAGTACTTGGAAAGTCATGCTTTTCAGAAAGGCNATCACCATGTAGGGTGATGAATATTCTTTATCCAAAAGAAATATCATTGCTTTTGAAGTAGTAAAAGAAGTTGCAGAAAGGATATTCCTAAAGAAGTGAGTGCATTAGAGGTTGACCACTATGAAACTTACGAAATATGGATTAAAAAGTCCAGCATCACTCTGAATGTTAGAAACACAATGTCCCAGGAGCCTGAACAACTGCTTCATGCATTTTCTTTTAAGGATATTGCCTGATTTTAAATAATTTTGAGTAATTTTTATAGTAATGTAATAACAGTTTTGAAAATTGCTAAGTATTTTATGTGCTGTTAAATTTTGCTGCAAATATCTATATATCTACATCTATCTATATATTATATATAAGAATCTCATGTTAAATATCAGAACCATTGAGATATAATTTATATTATTTTATATATGAAAAACATGTGAGAAGAGTAATGTGCTATAATTGATCATTGTGCCTTTCCATAATATATATATATATATATATATATATATATATATATATTAAAATCAATACATTGTATATTAAAATGTGTATGGTTTTGTCAGTTTTAAGTGAATAATTTTGCAAGATATAAAGTACAAAAAGGCATTGTAGATCCTAACATAAAGGCACAGGAAGAACATAAAGATTCCATGACATATTTTATGGAAGGTTCAGAATTACTTGTAATAAATAAAAACAAACCAATTAAGTGAATAGTCATTGCTCTAAACCTAGATGTTGTATGGTCTCGCCTTTGCTTCACACAGTCACTTGAATTGGTATATTTGGGTGATCAAGAACACAAACATTTCTGCAATGGTTAACAGTCCCCCTCCCCTAAATCTCAGGTTAATGCTTATGATGGCTGTAAAATAATTAGTTAGCATTATTCAAATAATTTCAATCACTTTTTACCATTGAAAATATTTGAATAATGTAGTTACTAGCAGCTATTTGAAAGTGCCATAAGAAATTATCAATAACTTCAATACTGTATTTCTTTTATTTAAGGGAATAATTTGATTATGTTACAATTTTTATTATCATAAATTATCCTACATAAACCTCCTCTAGTAATTAGAAAATATTGTTCTTCCTTGGATAATAAGTGACAATCTTATCGTGAATAAAAGCCATAGCATTTCAGAAATATTATTGGTCGATTTAAGGATGCATACCTAAGAATCTTCTGTTAAATATCAGAAACTTTAAGATAATTTTATATTATTTTAGCTTATTATGTGATTGATTTTTCTGCAAAATTTCTATGGCAAATGGCTGTCCCATCAGGTTTTTCCATGTGTTAAGTAAGTTTCTTCTCCTTTAATGACATCAGCTGCATTTAAGTATCATATCTATCAAAGAGTTTGTACATTTTTTATTTTTATGGAAAGTAGTTTATGAGTATGAACAGTTATAACTACCCTTAAACATAGCAATTCTCTTTTAAAATGGATATTTTTGAAGAAAATTTAGAACACATAACTACACAATCTTTGTGGGAAGAGGTACAAAATCAAGAGAAATCAAGACCCTGTACCCAAGATTCTACATGATATTTCCATAGCTAACCATCCACAGAAGATACAATCATTTCCATTTCAATAATATTGTCCAATAATTTGTCATTGAATTAATACATTTGTAGTTGTTAGTGATTGTAATAAAAGAATATACTTTTGTTTCATAACAGAAATCAATATACAATGGAAGAAAAGAATCAGACTATTGTAACAGAGTTTTTCTTCCTGGGCCTCACAGATCATCTCCATCAGAAGATTGTCCTTTTCATCACTATCCTCTTTGTTTATCTTGTCACACTGGGAGGCAACTTGGGCATGATCANTCTCATATGGGTGGACNCCAGGCTGCATACACCTATGTACTTTTTGCTCAGCCACTTGTCATTTGTTGATATGTGCTCCTCTTCTTCCATAGCTCCTAAGATGCTCTGTGATATCTTTGCAGAGGAAAAAAGGATCTCTTTCATGGGCTGTGCAGCACAGATGTGGTTCTTTGGTTTCTTTGTGGGAACTGAGTGTTTCCTGCTTGCTTCCATGGCATATGATCGGTATACAGCCATTTGCAAGCCCTTACTGTATACTCTCCTTATGTCTCAGAGGGTATGTGTGCATCTGGTTGTAGGGCCATATGCCTTTGCTATTATAAATATCACAACTCATACAACCTTGGCTTTTTGCTTACCGTTCTGTGGTTCAAATACCATCTACCATTTCTTCTGTGATGTCTCTGCACTTTTTTCATTGGCATGTACTGACTCCTGGGTTAATAAGGTTGTGCTTTTTGTTCTTTCTGGAGCCATAGGAGTATTCAGTTGTCTGATCATCATAGTCTCCTATGTCAGCATCTTAATGACAATTTTGAAGATTCAAACTGCTGATGGGAAACGAAAAGCCTTCTCTACTTGTTCCTCTCACTTGGCAGCTGTCTCCATCTTATACGGGACACTTTTCTTTATTTACGTTCGGCCCAGTGCAAGTTTTTCCTTGAACATCAACAAAATGATTTCTCTGTTTTATACTGTGGTGATCCCCATGCTGAACCCCCTCATCTATAGCCTGAGGAACAAAGAAGTGAAAGGTGCATTCAGGAGAAAAGTGCAAAAGAAACATTTTCCAGCTGGTAGGTAAGGTTGAATTTGGTAGTGCCCTGCGTTATGTATCAGTGCATAAGTATATTTTTAAAAGGACACTGGGGTGGATGAGAGACTGATGAAGGAGCCTGGTTCTGTCTCTATACGGTTTATCTGAAACTGGGGGAGTTCTCATTATCTTCCTCTGTCATATTTTCTGTGACATGATTGGCATTGTCCAATTATGTAGAGAGATGTGCTGGGAACATAAACATGAGTGTATATTAGAAGGTTACTAGAAATCAATATTTGTATGATATCCAATCTTCTGATGCTTTTAATTCATGTATCAAAACTGCTGTTCCTGATACTACAAATAAATTCGAAAGAAAATTACAAGTCGGAGAAAATGTTATACATGTGTTGTCAATTAAGTCACATCTATGATATAAAAATAATAATTTCAAATTAAAAACCACCAACAAAAATAGGTAACTAAGCAATGAAGAAATAGGTAACTGACAGTAATGAGGATGATAATTAATTAAGAGTACAAAGAAACTACATTGTAAAAAGCCTGTTAAGCCTGTTTTTTGATCATATGATTAAATTAAAAGATCATTGCAGCACCTTTCAGGGGAGATGAAATACTAAGCTGAAGGATTTTATTAGTTTGACTCTTAGCTCTTGCTCTGTAAAAGTCTTCAAAAGTGTCACAGTCCTTTTTCTATATATTTGTTGATATTGTGTATATATGTGTTCACATACATGTGTACATGTTTAGGTGTGACCATGTACTTAGTCAGAAGAAAATTTGCAGGAGTCCTTTCTCTCCTCCTACCACATGCATTCTGGAGATTGAACCCAGGTGACTAGAATTAGTAGCAAATGTGCTGTGCTATAAAATCCATCTCAACTTCTTAAATTTTGGTGGGTTTCATTTTTTACTCTCTGGATCACAGAGAATAATCATCTCCAAAGTTTCCAATATTCTACCAACTATTCATGTAACTTACTCTTTAAGAAGAATATGACACATGTAATAGAGATTATGGCATATTGAATGGTGATTGGTCAGTTCTCTTTAGATCATATTATGATGAACTCTATAAATAATCATAAATTTGAGACATAATTATATATTCTCATATTCCTGAGCATATGTCCTATTTGTGAGAAACACAGTCTGACTTGGAAGACAGTAGCCACACCAGGCAGAGAGTGAGGTAGATGGTCTTTACCTTCTTTCCTATCATTCATTACAATCTCTCTAGTCTCGTCCTCAGCTCTGTAGCTGACTTATTGTAGCGAATCGTCCTCCCACCATTCCTTTCTTCTACGGGGAGCCCACCAAACTTTGTTGTAGACACAGCTTTCCTCATTCTTGTGAGTCCTTTTAGATCTCCTTTCTCACCCTTCCTCATTTCTTCCTGTCAACTCCTAATACCTAGAAACACTTCCTACCTATAGGTGACCCCCAGTGGACACATCTGACAGGGACTCACGTAGGCGAATCACACTATCTTTCTTGTCCTCCATTATGATCACTCTGTTCCTACCCTCAGCCTGGTAATAATTTGCTAATACGTGTCCCTTCTAATGCCTCAAATTCATCATTGAAAACTCCAGCTCTTGGAGTTCCTCTAGGCCTAACATACCTGTTTCTCTTGATTACTTTTTACAGCAACTTACTTGGAGGAGACTCTTCCTACCACACATTTAACTACATGACAACCTGTCCTTTGAGATAGACAGGATCCTTTTAGCTCTTTGATTAAGCTCCTCTTCAGCCTTTTCTCATGAACCACCTCTATTTCTCTCTG
>NW_018392874.1:65622-74510 GCF_900095145.1 Mus pahari | reverse complement strand
GAAAAGAAAAGAAAAGAAAAGAAAAGAAAGATGCTATAGTCTACCACCATTCTCAGGACTTTCTCCACAATCTACTACCCCTAGGTCCCTGTGGTTTCCCTTGGGACCTTCCAAAAGTCTCTTTCCCAATATCTTACTTCTTCTGTTTCATTACCTGGTAACGCAGTGTGTTTAATAAGTGCTACCCATGTACACATTAATAGAATGGTTTATCACTGGTAAAGAGTTAACATTCAGAAATTTCCCCCCAAAAAAGTGATTATATTTTGCCCACCAGTCAACAAATGTCCCCCAGGGATTCCTCTGCAACCATGTTGCAATTTTTTTAATTGTTGAATTATGTTAGTGGTGAGTTCAGGATATATATGCACCAAAATGGATTTATTAACCTCAGAGGATGATATATGTCATTAATTTCTAAGGCATTTACATGTTATTGCTAAGCTTGCCAGTAGACAACTTTACCTGTTCTTTCATTTGGAGGTCTCTCATGTGGTAATTTTCACTTGTTGGATTAGAGGCTGTATTGTGCTGGAAAATAAAGCTACTGAGAGTTCTGTAGCACTTCAATTCCTGGAGACAGAAGGAAAAATTCGTGTCCTCCAATGGAGTTCATGGGGATGACAAGTACAAATATTCAAAGGAGACACACTTAGCAGTTGGTAGCCAACAATAAAATGAACTTAATGGTATCTGTGCAGACATTTTTATGATACCACCTTCTTCCATTCTGTTTGTTTCACTTATATTTTCCTGTGTATCATGGGTAAAGAGTTGTGATTTTACTGGATTCCGTGTGTGTGTGTGTGTGTGTGTGTGTGTGTGTGTGTGTGTCTGTGTGTCTGTGTGTCTGTGTGCATGTGTGTGTATATAGTTTTTATTTGTTTATTTAGCTTTTGTTTGCTTTCAATCCCCTTTTAAATTCCTTGTATTTTTTGTGTTTGGTTGGTTTTTTGGGGGTGTTGCTTTATCAGAATTAAAAGGTGTGTAGTTGGATGAGTTAAGAAAAACAGAATAAATTGTGGATGGGAGAATGAGTTATTAGAATACATTGAATGATTTTTTTCAAAAAAATTATGAAAAGCAAATAAAAACAAGTAAACATACCTCTGTCAGGTATTTAACAAAGAATCTTTACTGGCCTTGAGCATGGAGATATCACATGTCAATCACAGCTGGACAGATCAGTTAATACACTTAAGAAAACAAACTACAAGCCGGGTGTGGTGGAGCTCGCCTTTAACTCCAGCATTCAGGAGGCAGAGGCAGGAAGATTTCTGAGTTCGAAGCCAGCCTGGTCTACAAAGTGAGTTCCAGGACAGCCAGGGCTATACAGAGAAACCATGTCTTGAAAAAGCTTTAAAAAAAAAAAAAGAAAGAAAGAAAGAAAGAAAGAAAGAAAGAAAGAAAGAAAGAAAGAAAGAAAGAAAGAAAGAAAGAAAACAAAAGAAAACAAAGAAAGGAAGGAAGGAAACCACAGAGGACACAGTCCTGTTCACACACAACTCATCGCTCTATGTGGGTTATTGAACTTATAGTGACCCCTGCTGCTCATGAGCTCCCATAGGTTTGTCTTTTTTATTTTTAATCATTTTTATTAGATATTTTTGTTATTTTCATTTTAAATGTTATCCCCTTTCCTAGTTTCCCCACCAAAAGTCCCTTATCATCTCCTCTCTCCCCTGATCCCCAATCCACCCACTCCTGCTTCCTTGCCCTAGCAATCTCCTATTCTGGGGCATGGAACCTTCCCAGGACCAATGATTTCTCCTCCCATTGATGACCATCTAGGCCATTCTCTGCTATTTATGCAGCAAGAGCTACCAGTTCCTCCATGTGTTTTCTTTGATTGGTGGTTTAGTCCCAGGGATCTCTGGGGGTTCTGGTTAGTTCATATTTTTGTTCCTCCTATGGAGCTGCAAACCCATTCAGCTCCTTGGGTACTTTCTCTAGCTCCTTCATTGGGGATCCTGTGCTTCATCCAATTGATGGCTGTGAGCCTCCACTTCTGTATTTGTAAGGCACTGGCAGAGCCTCTCAAGAGACAGGTATATCTGACTCCTGTCAGCAAGCATTTTTTTGGCATCCACACCAGTGGCTGTTTTGGGTAGTTGTTTACATGATTGATCCCCAGGTGGACCTCTGGATGGTCATTACTATAGGCTCTGATCTGAACTTTGTCTCTGTAACTCCATCCATGTGTATTTTGATCCCCCTTCTAAGAAGGATCGAAGTATCCACACTTTAGTAGTCCTTCTTAAGTTTCATGTGTTTTGCAAATTATATCTTGAGTATTCAATGTAATCCCAATCAAAATTCCAACTCAATTGTTCACAGAGTTAGAAAGGACAATTTGTAAATTCATCTGGAATAAAAAAAATCCTATGATAGCAAAAATTATTCACAACAACAAAAGAATCTCTCTAGTGGAATCACCATCCCAGACCTCAAGCTGTACTACAGAGAAATTTTAATGTAAACTGCATGGTACTTGTACAGTGACAAACAGGTAGGTAGGTCAATGGGCTAGAACTGAAGACCAAGAAATAAACACACACACCTATGGTCACTTGATCTTTGCCAAAGGAGCTAATAACCATCCAGTGGGAAAAAAGACAGCATTTTCAACAAATGGTGCTAGTTCAACTGGCAGAGAGCCTGTAGACAAATATGAATCTACCCAGGCTTATCTCCTTGAACAAAGCTCAAGTCGAAGTGGATCATGGACTTCCACATAAAACTAGAGACACTGAAATTTATAGTGGAGAAAGTGGGGAAATATATGGACATGAATATATGGACACTTGGGAAAAATTCCTGAACACAAGACCAATGGCTTGTACTGTAAGATCAAGAATTGACAAATGGGACCTCATAAAATTGCAAAGCTTCTCTAAGGCAAAGCACACTGTCAATAAGACAAAAAGACCACCAACAGGTTGGGAAAAGATCCTTACCAATTCTAAATCTGATAGAGGGCTAATATCCAATATGTACAAAGAACTCAAGAAGTTAGACTCCAAAAAACAAATAACCCTATTAAAAACTGTGATACAGATCTAAACAAAGAATTCTAAACGGAGGAATAACGAATGTCTTAGAAGCACCTAAAAAATGTTCAACACCTTTATTCATCAGTGAAATGCAAATCAAAACAACCCTGAGATTCCACCTCACACCAGTAAGAATGGCTAAAATCAAAAACTCAGGTGACAGAAGATGCTGGCAAGGACTTGGACAAAGATGAAAACTCCTCTGTTGTTGGTGGGATTGCAAGCTGGTACAACCACTCTGGAAATCAGTTTGAAGGTTCCTCAAAAATTTGGACATAGTACCACCAGAAGATCCAGCAATACCACTCCTGGGCATATACCCAGAAGATACTCCAACATGTAATAAGCACACATGTTCCACTATGTTCATAGTAGCCTTATTTATAATAGCCAGAAGCTGGGGAAAATCCAGATGTCCCTCAACAGAGGAATGAATACAGAAAATGTAGTGCATTTACACAATTTAGTAATGTGCACCTATTAAAAACAATGATTTTATGAAATTTTTAGAGAAATGGATAGACCTGGAGGATATCATGCTAATTGAGGAAACCCAATCACAAAAGAACAGACATGATAAGCATTCACTGATAAGTGAATATTAGCCCAGAAGCTCAGAATACCCAAGATACAAGTTGAAAAACATGAAAACCAAGAAGAAGGAAGACCAAAGTTTGCATACTTCGATCCTTCTTCGAAGGGGAAACAAAAAACACATGGAAGGAGATACAGAGACAAAGTTCAGAGCAGAGACTGAAGGAATGACCATCCAGAGACTGCCCCACCCGGGGATGCATCCCATAATCAGTCACCAAATGCAGACACTATTGCATACACCAGCAAGATTTTGCAGAAAGGACCCTGATATAGTTGTCTCTTATGAGGCTATGCCAGTGGCTGGCAAATACAGAAGTGGGTGTTCACAGTCATCTATTGGATGGAATGCAGGGTCCCCAATGGAGGGGCTAGAGAAAGTACCCAAGGAGCTGAAGGTATCTGCAACTATATAGGTGGGACAGCAATATGAACTAACCAGTAAACCCAGACCTCATGTCTCTAACTATATATGTAGCAGAGGATGGCCTACTTGGCAATCAATGGGAGGAGAGGCCCTTAGTCTTGCCAAGATTCTATGTCCCAGTGTAGGGGAATGCCAGGGCCAGGTAGTAGGAGTGGGTGGGTTGGGGAGCAGGGGGAGGGTGGATGGTATAGCAGATTTTTCAGAGAGGAAACTAGGAAAGGGGATAGCATTTGAAATGTAAATTAAGAAAATATCTAATAACAAGAAAAAAAGAAACATGTCAATGGAGGTGGTCAGTGGTGAAGAGATTCACAAGATATGGTGTACTGTAGGTTTCTCCAAACAGTCTCACTTTACTCATAGATGGACGTTTACAAAGCTGACAAAAGCACTGTGAGGAAGAGAAAATAAGTGGACATTCAAAATTATGATTTCTGAGAAAGTCAAAGGATTAATCTTTCTGTCATCTCAATCCCAGCACATCTTCCTGCTCCTCCAGGTTTCTGACACACTCAGGATGTGGTTAAAATACTGTGCCTTGCACAGAAATAGACCGCAGAGTCCTCAGATTTCAGTCTGCTGAGCTGAATGTAAGCTGTGCTGGAGGATGTGTCTACAGTCAATGTGGCCTTGCCATTGAACTTCTCATTGTAGGCAGTACCACCATTTCCAGGATGAATAGCTGCAAACCATTCCAGGCCCTGTCCAGGCCTCTGTATTACCCAGGACACCCAGTTGCTGGTAAAAGTGTAGCCAGAAGCCTTGCAGGACATCTTCACTGAAGTCCCAGGTCTCGCCAGCTCATCTCCGGACTGTTGCAGCTGTACCTGGGAGTAGACACCTGTGTAGAGAAAGACAAAGTGTATGTCAGTGATATCCCAGGCCATTTCTCTTCTTCAGATTTGGAAATGGTGAGCCCCTTACCTGCAGTTACAGAGAGGAGGAAGAGAAAGACCCAGCTCCATTCCATGGTTAGAGTCAGTGTGTTCAGGGACTGTGGAGGGGACACTGATCATAGGTTGTTTTCATGGTGTGGACATCCTGTATTTACTGCCATAGACTTGGGTAATTTGCATATTCATGAGCAATACATTTCTTAGTTAAGGTCCTAGTCCATCTAGAGAAGAACTAGGGAGAAAGGACTCAAAAGGCACATGGGTCAGGCAGCAGGATGCTCAGGTCAACATCCTAATCCTCTCTGAGGAAGTGCATCCCAAACACTTTCTGAGCCCTGGCCAGATGTTGTGGATGTAACATCAGGGATTCAGCTCTCAATAAATTTTTGGCCTGAGACTATTGCTCCTCTTTGGGACAATGTTAACAGATGGATTTACAGATGGTGCTTTGTGGTGATGATGATGATGATGATGATGATGATGATGATGATGATGATGATATGATGATAATGAGTATGATGAATATGAGGATGATGATATGATGATGATGATGAGGAGGAGGAGGAGGAGGAAGAGGAGGATATGATGATGAGGAGGAGGATGATATGATGAGGATGATGATGGGGATGAGGATGGTGATGATGATTTTGATGGTAAAATCCAAAAATGGCTAACTTTAGAGAATTAGAACCTTCTTTCAGATATGTTCAAGGAATATTTCCTTTCCCAGAGGTTATATATTTCAAAATTCACAAACTGCCTAAAAGTATATGTGGTTAAAAATATTTACTCTTTGATGAGTGTGAAGTGCCCCTATGTGTCTTTTTTTTTGATAGCTTTGGGTTGGAAACCAATTTTATTTGATATTAGAATGGCTACTCCACATGGCTTCTTCAGACCATTTGCTTGGAAAATTGTTTTCCAGCCTTTCACTTTGAGGTAGTGTCTATCTTTTTCCCTGAGGGGGGTTTCCTGTAAGCAGCAAAATGTTGGGTCCTGTTTGTGTAGCCAGTCTATTAGTCTGTCTTTTTACTGGGGAATTGAGTCAATTGATGTTAAGAGAAATTTTAAAAAAGTAATTGCTTCCTGTTATTTTTGTTGTTAAAGTTGGGATTTTGTTCTTGTGGCTGTCTTCTTTTAGGTTTGTTGAAGGATTACTTTCTTGTTTTTTCTAGGATGGAGTTTCTGTCATTGTGTTGATGCTTTCCCTTTATTATCCTTTGAAGTGCTGAATTCCTGGATAGATAATGTGTGAATTTGGTTTTGTCATGAAATACTTTGATTCTCCATCTATGGTAATTGAGAGTTTTGCTGGGTATAGTAGCCTGGGCTGGCATTTGTGTTATCTTAGGGTCTGTACAGCATCTGTCCAGGATCTTCTGGCTTTCATAGTCTCTGGTTAGAAGTCTGGTGTAATTCTAATAGGCCTGCCTTTATATGTTACTTGGCCCTTTTCCCTTGCTGCTTTTAATATTCTATCTTTATGTAGTACATTTGCTGTTCTGATTATTATGTGTCGGGAGGNATTTCTTTTCTGGTCCAGTCTATTTGGAGTTCTGTAGGCTTCTTGTATGTTCATGGGCATATCTTTCTTTAGGTTCAGGAAGTTTTCTTCTATAGTTTTGTTGAAAATACTTGCTGGCCCTTTAAGTTGAAAAATCTTCATTCTCATCTACTCCTATTATCTGAAGTTTTGGTCTTCTCATTGTGTCCTGGATTTCCTGGATGTTTTGAGTTAGGATCTTTNTGCATTTTGCATTTTCTTTGATTGTTGTGCCCATGTTCTCTATGGAATCTTCTGCAGCTGNGANTCTCTCTTCTATCTCCTGTATTCTATTGCTGATGCTNACATCTATGGTTCCNGATTTCTTTCCTAGGGTTTCTATCTCCAGAGTTGTCATGTTTTGGGTTTTCTTTATTGCTTCTATTTCTCTTTTTTAGGTCTTGGATGGTTTTGTTCAATTCCATCACCTGTTTCTTTCTGTTCTCCTCTCTTTCCTCAAGGACTTCTAACTCTTTAAAAGGATTCTCCTGTTTCTCTTTAAGGACTTGTACCTCTTTAGCAGTCTTCTCCTGCATTTCTTTAATAATGCCCCCCTTAAAGTCCTCGACCAGCATCATGAGGTATGCTTTTAAATCTGATTCTTGCTTTTCAGGTGTGTTGGGATATTCAGGACTAACTGAGTTAGGAGTGCTAGGTTCTGATGATGGTGAGTGGTCTTGGTTTCTGTTAGTAAGATTCGTAGGTTTGCCTTTTACCATCTGGTGATCTCTGGAGTTGTTTGTTATAGTTGTCTCTGGTTGGAGCTTGTTCCTCCTGTGATTCTGTTAACCTCTGTCAGCAGTCCTGGGAGTCCAGGTCTCTCCTGAGTCTCAGTGGTCAGATTTCTCTCTGTAGGCCAGCTCTCCTCTAGCAAGGAAGGTGCACAGAGGCCTGGCATTTATATTTGCCTCCTGGCTGAAGATGTAGGCCCAAAACAGGGCCTGTCCCAGAAGATGTGTTACCTCTGCAGTATACACATTCACCTGCACAGACTAGCCACTGAGGAACCCTGGACACAATATTACTCTCTCACNTACTCTGTCAGACAGAGCCCTCACAGGTGGCCACCATTCCTCTGGTGAGGAAGGTGCCCAAATTTCTGGAGCCCGAAACAGGGTCTGCTCCAGAAGCTAGGTTGTTTCTGTGTGTCCCAAAGCTGTGCAGCTTCTGTGGTCCACGCACTCACCAGTGCAAACTGGAGCCTAGGCAAACCAGAGCAAAGATGGCTCCCCAACCAGCTCAGGCAGTGAGAGCCCTCCTGGGCAGACACCTCTCTTCTGGCAGGGAAGGTGCTCGTATGTCTAGAGACAGAAATGGGATCTTTCCCAGAATCTGCATCACTTCTGCAGGCTGCCCTCTCCCGGCTACTCACCTGAACAAAGATGGCAAAAATGGCTCTCTTACCAGATCAGGCCCCGAGACCCCTCCTGGTGGACATCCCTCCTCATGCGGGAAAGGTGCTGGATGACTGGAGCCAGAAAAGGGATCAGCTTAGCCAGTGAGAACTCTCCAGGGCAGGTTCCTCTCCTCTGGTGGGAAAGGTGCTGGGTGTCTGGAGCCAGAAAGGGAGCAGGCTGCCTTCTCCCTAGTAGTGCAATGGAGCAAAGATGGCTCTCCTACCAGCTCAGGCCCCAAGACCCCTCCTGGGCAGACACCCCTCCTCAGGTGGGAAAGTTGCTGGATGACTGGGGCCAGAAATGGGATCAGCTTAGGCAGTGAGAACTCTCAAGGGCAGGTTCCTCTCCTCTGGTGGGAAAGGTGCTGGGTATCTGGAGCTAGAAATGGAGTCTTTCCCAGCATCTGGGTCACTTCTGCAGGCCGCCCTCTCCCTGGCAGTGCACTGGAGCAAAGATGGCTCTCTTACCAGCTCAAGTGCTTTCTTTTCAACAGTGATTCCTTTGTTAAGAATTCTGTTTAGATCTACAATTCATTTTTAAATTGGACTATTTTTTTGTTGATGTCTACTTACTTAAGTATGTATTTTAAATATCACACTTCTGGTAGATCTGGTGTTGGTGAACACATTTTTCCATCCTGTAGACCATGGTTTGTTCTCTTGATAGTGGTCTTTATTCAACAGAACTTTCTCAATATCATAAAGTCAAATTTATTGATAAGCTTCTTAGTCCCTGAGTTTTGGTCATCTCTTCAGGATGTTGTCTCCTGTGCCAATGAGTTCTAAGCCCTTCCCCACATTCTGTTCTTTTGGCTCAAGATATCTGAATTCATAATGAGATTTTGATCATCAGGCCACTATATAAGGGTCCGTTCAGCAGAATCTTGCTGGCGTGTGCAATAGTATCTGGGTTTGGTGGCTGATGATGGGATGGATCACCGGATGGGGTAGTCTCTGGATAGTCCATCCTTTCATATTA
>NW_018392874.1:30499-65257 GCF_900095145.1 Mus pahari | reverse complement strand
TTGTGTAAATGTACCACATTTTCTGTATCCATTCCTCTATTGAGGGATATCTGGGTGCTTTCAAGCATCAGGCTGTTATAATTCTTTTACAATTTTTCTATTACAATTCTTTTTTCTATGTAATATTGAAAATAGATGGCTTCATGCAATATGTTCTGATTACTAATTTCCATTCCCCACACCTTCACAATCTTCTGCCAGCTCTACTCTGTTTCCCTAGAAAAATAAAAAGCAAAATACAAAAATAGAAAAAGAGAAAAGAAAACAAATGGGAATTCACACGCACACTCACATAAAGAGACACAGTGAGAGACAGAGACAGAGAAAAATACAGAGAGTCAAAGAAAATGAGGGAGGCTAAAACCCACATATTTTACTTTTATATCTCACTACACATTATAATTATGCATATGAAAAGTGCCTTATCCTCAAATCCTTTCAGGCCTGGCTTCTGATTATACATTGAACAATTTAAACAAAGAAATGAGACCTAAAGTATGGGCAAATTGAGCATACAGGATATTTAAACAATGAAGGTATTTTCAGAATTATTTGTTTGCATATTAAATTTTTAAAGTTCCCTACTTTCTATTTCTACTAAAAATATATTTCTTACTACAATATACTCTGAATACTGATTTCTATTCCCCAACACTGCCTCAATCTTCTCTCAGCTTCATGCTGATTCTTTATTTAATTAGAAAATAAAAAGAACATAAATGACCTGATATTGGGTGTGGTAAAAGTACTGAAGCCCTGGGGCCCAACA
The DNA here is from genome assembly GCF_900095145.1 of Mus pahari. NCBI lineage: Eukaryota > Metazoa > Chordata > Mammalia > Rodentia > Muridae > Mus > Mus pahari. The sequence goes on along the minus strand of NW_018392874.1, from coordinate 64,488 downwards.
GAAAGAATGAAAACAGGCAACCTCAGGAAATAGGAAGATGGGGGGAATTCTCCAGAATTCACTAGAGACCTGGAATGTGAGAGACCCTCAGGACTCAAAGGGAGGGACCTTAAATGAAATGCCTGACAGTAGGGAGGGGGAACTTATAGAGCCCACTTACAGCAGGAAGACAGGAAGTCAAGTGACAGATGGGGTTGCCATCTCACAAACACATATCTGACTCATAATTTTTCCTTTTTGAAAGAATTACAGGGATGTAAATGGAGAGAAGCCTGAGAAAAAGAAGTTCAGTAACAAGCCCAAAGTAGGATCCAGCTCAAGTGGAGATCCCAAGGCCGAACACTACTACTGAGGCTATGGAGCACTCACAAAAAGGGACCTATCATGCCTAACCTCTGAAAGACCAAACAAGCTTCTGAAAGATTCTGAGGCAGATATTTGCACCCAACCAATGGATAGAAGCAGCTGACTCCTGTTGTTGAATTAGTGATGGCTAATAGAAGCTGAGTATGGGCAGTCCTGTAGGAGGACCAGAAGTCTCAACTAATCTGGATCCCTGAGATCTCTCAAACACTGGACCATAAACCAGACAGCATCTACCAGCTCATATGAGGCCTCCAACACACATAGAGTAGAGGACTTCCAGGTCTGTGTTCATCTAGAGATGATACATCTAACCCTCAAGACTCAGAAGACCCCACCTAGAGTGTTTAGAGGTCAGGTAGGGTGGAGGTAGGGACACTCACATTGAGAGAGGGGGTAGGGAGGAGGTATGGGGTGTGGAACTATTGGAGGGTGGATCAAGGCAAAGGAAAGAAAATATGGAGTGTAAAAAATAAATTAATTCTTTAAAAACTGTATAAAATATAAATGTAATAAAAACAAAAAACAATGTAAGATAAAGGTATAGCAAAAAAATTGGTATGGGAAAAAACAAACAAAAGAAAAGTCACCAAAACCAAGCATAAGAAACAAATGTGCATGCAGAGACACATGTTCAAAAATAATCGATAGAACAAAACTGAGCAACAGGTATGCAATAGACTGTGAGAGGTGATGCTATATCAGTATAGGTCCATGTTCTAAAAAGACTAGTGACTGTAGGGATTATTACTGAGGATCAGAAGGAAGTAAATATGGAATCAAACACATGTATAATCTCAGAACCTACATAATTTAACAGGTACATATGTTGTGTTAGAAAATGAGTTTGATAAAAAGTGTTTTATTATTTTGACTAACCTACATATATTATGTTTGCATGCCTATGCATTCTGATATAAATACTTCTCACCTTCTCAGAGACTGGAATTTCTGCTGGAACACGGGACAATAGATAATACACTTGTGGTCATTACTTACTTAAGTATATGAAGCACTGTTTGTTTGCACAAATGTTGGTGATTTGCATTTTATAGATCAAATTCGTATTACACATTATTCCCAAAAATTTCAAAAAGTTCTGGTCACTCAGAATCCAGTGAAATTTTTATAATGCACAAACATGCTTTTTCCTTTTTTGTTTTATTGAATAAGAAACATGTCAATGGAGGAGGTCACTGGTGAAGATATTAACAAGGTGTGAAGAATTTTGGTTTATCAAAACATCATCACTTTAATCATAGATGGACATTTACAAAACTGACAAAGGCACAATAGGACTGTGAGGAGGAGGTAATAAATAGACATTCAAAATTACACTTTCTGAGTAAGTCTAAGAATTAATCCTTCTGTCATCTCAGACCCAGCACAACTTCCTGATCCTCCAAGGTTTCTGACACACTCAGGATGTGGTTGTAACACTGTCTTGCACGGAAATAGACTGCAGACTCCTCAGATTTCAGGCTGCTGAGTTGCATGTAGGCTGTGCTGGAGGATTTGACTACAGTCAATGTGGCCTTGCCATTGAACTTCTCATTGTAGTTAGTACAACCATTTCCAGGATAAATATATACAATCCACTCAAAGCCCTGTCCAGGCTTCTGCTTCACCCAGTTTATGCCATAGCATGTGAAGGTGTAGCCAGAAGCCTTGCAGGACATCTTCACTGGGGCCCCAGGCTTCACCAGCTCAGCTCCAGACTGCTGCAGCTGGACCTGGGAGTGGACACCTGTAGGGAGAAAGTCAGAGTGGTTGGCATTGTCACCTCAGGCCCTGTATCCTCTTCAGATTTTGAACTGGTGATCCCCTCACCTGCAGTTAATGACAGGAGGAAGAGAAAGACCCGGCTCCATCCCATGGTTAGAATCAGTGTGTTCAGGGACTGTGGAAAGGACAGTGGTCATAGGTTGTTTTCATGGTGTGGACATCCCTGTATTTACTGCCATAGGCAGGTGATTTGCATATTCATGAGCAGTGCATTTCTTAATTAAGATCCTAGTCTATCTAGAGGAGAACTAGGGAGGAAGGACTGAAAAGGCACATGGGTCAGGCAGCAGGATGCTCAGGTCCAAGTCCTAATCCTCTCTGAAGAAGTGCATCCCAAACACTTTTTCTGAGCCCTGGTCAGATTTTCTGGATGGAACTTCAGGGATTCAGCTCTCAATACATTGTTGGCCTAAGACTGTTGCTCCTCTTTGGGACAGTGTTAACACATGGACTTACAGATGGTGCTTTATGATGATGATCATAATGATGAAGATGATGATGATGATGATGATGAAGATATAATGTTGATGTGATGATGATTATTGTTGATGATGATGAGGGTGATTATATGATGAGGATGATGATGAGCATGATGACGAGGATGGTTTTGATGGTAAATTCCAAAAATGGCTAACTTTAGAGAATTAGAATGTTCTTTCAGATATGTTCAAGTAATATTTCCCTTCACACGGATTATATATTTCAAAATTCACTAAAATGACTAAAAGTACATATGGTTAAAATATTTACACATCAATTAATATTACACCACTATCATGACAAGCTAAACTATACATATAAACTATAGATGTGTCTACAAAGGATTTTATCACTAAGGCATGTATTTCATATATATATATATATATATATATATATATATATATATATATATATTTATCAGAAATGTATATTGCTTTTGGAGAAAATGAATGCAATTAGATATAATGAATGCAATTAAATATAACTATATTAATTAAGACAATCTCAAAATCAAAACCATTAAATAAATGTGACTCTTATTACTTACTTTTATATTTTTCATAGTAATAGACATCTTTGTATGTATGTAAATACAAGATGATGTATCCATTGTCTAGTAGAAAAACAGGAAAATAGGAGGAACAAGATGTTAAAAGAGAAATATGAATAATGTACAAAATACAACTGTATTAAAATTCTATACACTTGTAACATTGCTATTTATAGATTTCATTAGGGAGATTCATAGGGAGATTTACTCTTTGAAATTTTCAATCACATATGAAATATGCTATGATCAGCCAACACTCTCTGAACTCTCACCACAATCTACCACCACTAGGCCCCTGTTTTCCACTTGGAACTTTCCAATAAGTCCCTTTCCTAACATCCTGACCTCTTCTGTTTCATTAAACAGTGACACAGTGAGGTTAATTAGTACTAGCTGTACACACATAGATACAGTCATCATTAGTAAAGAGTGAACCTCCAGAAATCTTCCCCAAAACAAAGAAATGATATTTTGCCACCAGTCATCAAATACCAAGAGACCTCCAGCTTGCTGTGGTTACTCAAGAGTACTTCCCTTCCTTGTTGCAATTTTTTAATTGTAACATTATTCTTAGTGGTGATAGCAGGATACACCTGCACCAAATGGGACATGTTAACATCAGAGAATGATTTATGTACTTCAATTCTAAGGGATTTAACTGATGTTGCTAAGTTTGCCATAGACACATCTAACTACTCAGTTATTCATGGTCTCTCATATGGTAATTTTCACTGGTTTGATTTCTGTGCATCTGTGCTGGTAAATCTAGGTACTGAGAGTCCATGTGTGCACTAAGAACAGTTAAATACCTGGAGATAAAATTTCATAACTTTATCCCCATCCTCTGAATCTTACATTCTTTTTCATGTTTTATGAACGTCTTTGATTTTTGGGTGAGAGGCTGGTATCATTGAATCACCTGTTGCTGCGTACTTTGACAATCATTCTCAACACTATAACAACTCATGAATGTCTGCATCAATCATTACAAGTAGCACAATGAGCCTCTGTGATCAAGGCTCAGACAATATACTGGGTATGAACATTACTATTTATAAGGCACTTTGACAGCATGATCATTAGCAATACAACAGAGGTCTGCTATGGCCTGTGTCATCTCTAAACATGGGCTTTAACCACCCTTACCTGGAAGGAAAATCTTCCTATGAAAATTGACTAAAAAATAAATAAATAAAAGTATTGTGTTGTTACCCATCAATAACCCTCTCACATGTATACTCAAATGACTCTACATCTTATTGTAGAGATGCTCAGACATTCACATTTATTCACAGAAAGTTATTCATGATATTGAACAGAATATAGAGGAAGGAATCATCCCAGATTTCTAATAAATCATAAATAAAGAAGGACAAATTTGGACATATAGAAAAATGAAAATTCCTCAATGATAAAAAACTTGAATTATCTGATCTATAAATATATGGAACTGGAAATTATATACCAAATATTTCAACCATGTCCATGAGGCAAGTGCTGCATGTTGTCATTCATAAGTGTTCCAAGATTTCAATATTGTGTTCGGTGTATTTAATTGTAGAGCCTGAGAGACTTGAATTGGGCCTTTAGAGTATGAGGAATTTACAAAGATGATAGAGTAAAATAGAGATAAAAACTGAGAGTAAAACGTTTAAAATTAAGCAGATTATAAGAGCCAGAGTGGTTGTAGGACTCCAAGGAAAGAGTGTCTTCCAGTCACAACTGGAGTCATGCACATATGTATTCACAGAGACTGTGGCTGCAAGCACAGGCCCTGAACCAAATCAACACAGAGTTGGGAGAAAGAAATGGACACAGGATCTCAGCCCTAATCTAGTAGAATTGAGACTGACACTCAAATGTAAAGGAATAGTTTTCTCATGTGCAGTCTCATGGGGGATGTTAAGCACAGTTAATCATGAGAACATGCTTATCAATTCATCACCAAAAGAAAAGAAAAAGAAAACGAAAAAGAAAAAAAAGAACTGAATGGAATTTTCGCAGACTTTTTTTTCTAATATTGTCTTGTTAAATTCCTTTTGCCTCACTTAGGTTTTGTCTATGTATCATAGCTACAGAGTTGTAATTTTATTAGTCTCTCTCTCTCTCTCTCTCTCTCTCTCTCTCTCTCTCTCTCTCTCTCTCTCTTTCTTCTTCTCTTAAATTCAGAAGGAAAACTTGGTGTGTAGTTGCATGAATTCAGAGGTGGGAAGGATCTGGAAATATTTGGGGATGTTGAAATAAGTTATTGGAATAAATTGTATCACTTTTTTTCAAAATGTTATAAAACCGAATAAAAACAAATGAACATAAATCTGTGAACTGTTTAAGATAATTTACTGTGTTTGAGCATGGAGACATCACATCTTAATCACCACAGTACAGATCAGTTAATACACTTAATAAAACAAAAACAAAAACAAAACAGAGGGTCCACTCCTTATCCTTCTCATCTCTCTATGGGCATTCCTGGCATCATCGTGCCACCTGCTGGTCATGATCTTCCCTGAAACTAGGATTTTCATGGCTTGAACTGAAGGTGCATTGTCTGGCTTAAGAAAAAACTTATGTAACTTCAGTGTTTACAGAAATCCACTGAAGAGAGAAATGGCTTTAGTTTAACTGGGGAATGATAATTTGTGCATCAATGACTTTAAGTTGTGCCAATATTACTCTAATGTCTCTCCTGAAGTCAACTTGCTTGCAGTTGGATCCAGCTCTTGCAGTTCCCATTTCTAAAAGTGTGACGACAGTAGACAACAGGATCTTTCCTGATGTCATAAGACTACACCTGGGGCAGAGCACTTGAGATCAAAGGTAAATCACCATACATTGTTTAGTAGACACAGTGAAAAGAAGTACACAATAACAGTACACCGGGGTGAGACTACACATATAAACAACTGAAATGTTGAAGTAGCTCAGGACCTAGCTAGACTCTTAGAAGCTGAAGCAGTTTTGAAATTACTGCTGAAATCAGCCTGTATTAACAGAATGAAAAATTAGTTAAAACTCTTATAATAGATAATGAAAAAGAACCAGCAAGATGAAAGGTCTGAATCTTAGAGACCTGCAAAGAGAATCACTACATGGTGCATCAGGACTGCACATGATCATTGTATGTGATCTCTTAGCAGCTATAGTTAACACCACAAAACCTGAATAAATCATTCCAGTATAATTTAAAGCATGAGAATAAGTGAAATAGCTGAGTAGCAACTGTCTTTCCTTGTAATTTTATGTAATTTTGATTGATTGGATTGGCATGGTAGTATGTGAGACTTGGATTTCATATATTTTTCTCTCAGGTTAACTCACCCAACTTGGTTCATGTGTTCTCTGCTTCCCCCAGTAGGCAAAGTGTAACCATTAATGTGTAATATTTAAACACATTACAACACAATGGTGTGGGATTTCCAAGAACACAAACCATGTTTTGGGCTATTGGCATTTAATATTTGTTGATAAAAATATGCTCACTTTTTCTTTGGAAGGATTCTAGGTGTTGCTTATGTACTAGTGAATGACACACATATGTATATATACACAGCATTGATTGGAATCTCTATATTTTTACTTAATGAAATGGGGTGGTCAGTTAGTTGAGAGATTTCTTGGAAGTTCCCAATGGAAGAAATAAGGTAATAGTGGGGTACAAATGTTCCTGATGCATTTCACACATGAATAAAATATAAAAGAATAAGCAGACTCATTCTGAAAAATAAAAGTATCAATTTTATATATGATTAGAATCTTCATGGAAATGATTGTTTCACACTGTCCATATTTCACCCATAATTTCTACTCTTTCATTTTGTGACTGTACTATTTTTCTCTATTTTGTTAGGCACTTTCATACACTTTTATACAGTGTAAGGTATTGATATGCATAATTGTATATAAGAATGCAGTATATAAGAACTACTTATGTGATACTCACATGATGTCTGCATATATTCATTAATAGAGTTAATATATTGGAAAGTTCATATCACTGACACATCTGTGGCTGAGGACTATGTCATCATTCTCAACCTTTTGAACAGCCATGAATGTCTGCATCAATCATTATTCATTGAACACAGAAGCTCCTTGGTCATGGCTGAGAGCAGCTCTAACCTATTGTATAAACATAAGAATTAATAAGGCATTTTGAACTTCAGAAATACAACTATGGTCATCTAGGGCCTCTGTCATCTCAGGCCATGGGCTTTTGACCATTTTTACTTGGCTTATTTGAATATTTTAAATGTTTTGAATTAGGAGAAGTCAAGAAAGTAATACATATAAACAATATATACATTTATATAATATATACATAAGATATAATGTACATATACATTTATGTATATATACATATGATTAGCTAATTTTTTTATGTGAATCATGACTGTAACTGTGAAATTTGGTGGTTTCCCGACTTTTCTACATGTTCTTGAGTATTTTTCTCTTGTTTGTTTTCTCTGTCCAACTTCAACACAATAGATACTGCTTTATTTTACTATATTATATTTCATTGTGCTTGGCTTTTATTTCTTAGAAACCTGTTCTTTTCCTCTGATAGATATAAAGGGAATATATCCAGAAGAGTTGGGGGAGGTGAGAAAAAATTCTTTGGAGCAGGAAAGAACCAAACTCTAATCAGGATATATTGTATGACAGAACAATCTGTTTTCAATAAAAGGGGAAAACTGTTTTTTAAAAAAAGAGAGTGGAGAAGAGGACAAGGAAGAAGAAGGGGAAGACACTCACTGGTCTGTGTCTGGTCATGCTCTATGGTTATATGAGATACATGAGTGCAGAAAGCCAAGTAGAAAGTAGATGTGTTTGTTTATTTCTGTATTTATTATTTATTATTTATTTTTTATTTGTTTATTCTGACTTAGGTATATTTGACTGTGACTGCATGCAGAGGGTGGGCACAGACTACATGTACCTACATGTGTGGACAGTGAGGCTCCCAGAAGATAAGAGTTATTAATTGAACATCTATGAGCCAGTCACAGGATAGCACACTATTATAAGTTAATGGTCATAGAATCCTTACAGGTGCTACAAAATTATAAGGTGTTGCAATTTCTCTAAGTTTCACACAATTACTCCACAATTACACCTCAGTTCTCAGAAAGAATTTAAACACTGAATAGATTAAAAGAGCCAGAAGAGCTGTCACCAAAGGAACTGTCTTCATACACAACGGGACTCATGCACATGTGAGCATACAGTGACTGTGACAACATGCAGAGGGTGTGCCCAGACTCCATCCACAAGGTATTACAGTGTTGAAACTAGCTTTATCTAATGGAGCAACATTGTGTCTATTAACCACACTTAAAGGTGGACACATGTCCAGCAATAGAAGTAAGAAGTTTCATGCTTGGGGACTATGGAAGAGGGTAGTAATGTAACACTGCTGATTGTGTGAATATCCCTGTGTCACTGAGAGTGCAGAGGAAGTTCATCTAAGAACAAACATTTATGTACAATATCAGAACATATTGCAATTAAAAGGTACATAAATTGTATTGGTAAATGAGTTTGATGAAATGTGATTTAATAATATAATGACTAACCTACAGGAATTCTATATAGATACCTGTGCATATTAATATATTCACATTCTAAGAGAGGAGAACTTCCACTGGGACACAGAGCCAGAGTTAGCAACACACCTGAGGTCACTTAATACTTAACTGTGAAAGGAGTGTTTCTTTGCCAAGATGTTGGTGATTTGGAATTTATAGTTAAATTCACATTACCTTTATCCCCATCTGTTTCAACAAATAAACTGGTGTCTCAGAATCTAGTAATATTTTTAATATATTTTAATTGGATAATTTTATTTATTTACATTTCAAATCTTATTCCCTTTCCTAGTTTCCCCTGTGGAAACCCCCTATCCCATCCTCCCTCCCCTGCTTCTATGAGAGTGCTACCTCACCCACCCTCCTACTCATGCATCACCAACCTGGTGTTCCCCTACTCTGGGTCATCATGCCTTCACAGGACCAAGGGGCTTTCCTGCCATTGATGTTCAAAATGGCCACCCTTTGCTACATATAAGTCTGGAACCATAGGTCCCTCCATGTGCATTTCTCCATTGGTATTTTAGTCCCTGGGAGCTTCGGGAGTCTGGTTGGTTGATATTGCTGTCCTTCCTGTGGGTTGCATTCTTCTACATACTGTCCTCTAGTTGAACCAGCACCATTTGTTGAAAATGCTGTCTTTTTGTCCACTGAATGATTTTAGCTACTTTGTCAAAGATCAAATGACCAGAGGTGTATGGGTTCATTTCTGGGTCTTCAATTATGTTCAATGGATGTACCTGCCTGTCTCTGTAACTATGCCATACAGTTTTTATCACTATTGCTCTGTAATACTCTTTGAGTTCAGGGAAGGTACTTCTCAGTGACATTTTTATTATGCATCATCGTGATTTTCTGTTTTGTTTTGTTTTGTTTTGTTTTTAATAAGAAACATGTCAATAGAGGTAGTCACTGGTGAAGAAATTGCAAGGGTATAGTGTCCTGTAGGTTTATCCCAAACCAGCATCACTTTATTTTTACACAAAATTTTACAAAGTCGACAAAGGCACTGTAGGGCTATTAGGAGGCAGAAATAAATGGGCATTTAAAATGTCTCTTTCTGAGCAAGTCTAAAGATTAATCTTTCTATCATCTCTGTCCTAGCTCAGATTGCTTCTACTCCAGGGTTTCTGACACACTCAGGATGTTGTTACAACACTGTGTCTTGCCCAGGAACAGACAGCAGAGTCCTCAGATGTCAGGCTGCTGAGCTGCATGTAGGCAATGCTTGAGGATTTGTCTACAGTCAGTGTGGCCTTGTCCTTGAACTTCTCATTGTGCTTAGTATTATCATTGTAAGGAAAAAAGTATCCAATCCATTATAGGCACTGTTCTGGCCTCTGCTTCACCCAGTGAATAGTATGGACAGTGAAGGTGTAGCCATAAGTCTTGCAAGAAATATTCACTGAAGCCCCAGGCCTCACCAGCTCAGGTCTAGACTTCTACAGCTGGACCTCAGAGTGGACACCTGTGGAGATATAGACACAGTGGAAGTCAGTGAAATCTCAGGCCATTTCACTTCTTCAGATTTGGAACTGGTGAGCCCCTTACCTGCAGTTACTGACAGGAGGAAGAGAAAGATCCAGCTCCATTCTATGGTTAGAGTCAGTGTGTTCAGGGACTTTGGAGAGGACACTGATCATAGGTTGTTTTCAAGGTGTGGACATCACTGTTTTTACTACCATAAACTCTGGTAATTTGCATATTCATGAGCATAGGACTTCTTACATAAGAACCTAGTCCAGCTAGAGAAGAATTGGAGAGGACGGAATGAAAAGGCACATGGGTCAGGCAGCAGGATGCTCAGGTCTGAATCCAATCCCTCTCTGAGGAAATTTATCCAATACACTTTCTATGAGGCCTGGACTGCTTGTATGGTTGTAGCTACAGGGAAGACTATCTCAATCTATATGTGAACTAAGTCTGTTGCTCTACTCTGGGATATGTTAACACGTTGAGTTAGAGATAATACTTTGTGGAGATGAAGATGATGATGATGATGACAAAGATGAAAATGAAGATATAGATAATAATTATGGAAAATTCCAAAAAACAGCTAACTTTTATAGTTTAGAGTCTTCTTTCTAATATATGCAATTAATATTTGCCTTTCTAACAGGTTACATGCTTCAAAACTCAATAAAATAACTAAAAGTAAATGTGCATTAAAACTATTTACCTATCAATGATTCTTACAGGAGGGTGATCAATAAATTACAGGAATTAGCTATATGTGGGTCAAAAATTATTTTATCAGTAAGACAACATGGTTTTATATATATATATATATATATATATTAAATTACACAGAAACACATACACACACACACACAAACACAAACATATTTCTTAACCCAAAATAAATAAGAAATTTAAACTGCTTTTTGAAAAATGAATATAAGTAGAGATAACTGTATTAATGATGACAATCTCAATATCATAGACATTAAATGAGACTCTCATTAGCAGCTCTTACATATTTCATAGTCATATATGACTATGCATATACATGATATTGCATCAATGAAATTCCCTAGTAATAAATGGAATGAAGGGAAAATAGATCGGATAAGAGGTGACAGGAAAAATATGCACATTATACAAAATACATATATGAAAAAATCTGTACATATGTAGAGTTGTTATTTCTATATTTCATAAGGATTTTTATATATGAAATATGCTATAATCTACCACCAGTCTCAGGTCTTTTGCCACTGTCTACCACTACTAGGTCCCTGTGATGCCCATTGGGATCTTCCAATAACTCTTTGCCAACATCCATCCTACTTCATCAGTTTCATTAATAACACAGCAAGTAAAATTATATATATATATATATATATATATATATATATATATATATATATATAGAGAGAGAGAGAGAGAGAGAGAGAGAGAGTCATCACCAGTAAAGAGCAAACCTCACGAAGTTTTGCCTCAAAAAATGAATATATTTTGTTCAAAAGGTATGAAATGACAAAAGACTTTCAGCCTGGTGTGGCCCATCAATTATTCCTCCTATCTGTGTTCTAATTGTGTTAATTGTCATATGGTGAGTTCAAGGGGTATATGCACCAAGTGGATATATTAACCTCAAAGGATGATTTCTGTTATTGAAATCCAATGCAATTACCCGATATTGCTAAGCTTGCCAGTAGACATCTTTACTTGTTCAGGCATTTTGAAGTCTCTCATGTGGTAATATTCACTGGTTTCATTTGTGTGTGTCTTATGCTAGTAAGTATAGCTACAGAGAGTTCATATGTGCACTAAGAACAGTTAAATCCATGGAGACAGAATTTGATCTCCTTTGAGCCAATTTTCTGTATCTTGCATCCTTTCTTTTCCCTGTTTTATGTTGGTCCTTGATTTTTGGGTGAGAGGTTGCTATCATTACTCCTCTGTGGCTGAGTACTCTGTCAATCATTCTCAGCACACTGACCACTCATGATGTCTGCATAAATCTTTACACACAGCACATATGATCCTCTTTCATCAAGTCTCAGACAGTCTACTGGGAATAAACACAAATATTTATAAGGCAAATTGACAACCTGATCATTACCAATTCACATGAAGTCTACTAGGGCCTACATTGTCTCTAAAAACAAGCTTTAAAAACCACAATTCCATGAGATGAAGTCGTTCCTATGAAAATTGGCCCAAAATAATATATGTAATTATTTTGTTTCCCAGCAGTAACCCTCTCACACATCTACACAAATGAGTCCACATCCTATTATAGAGATGCTCATGTTTATTCACACCAGGATACTCATGGTCTTTTCACAGCATATAGAGGAAGAAATCTCCCCAAATTTCCAATAAAGCATAAATAAAAATGATATAATCATATATATATATATATATATATATATATATATATATATATATATATATACTGAATATTATTCAGTGATAAAACATGAGCTATCTGATCTGTAAATATCTTATAGAACAGGAAAATATACACTGAATAGGTTATCCATGTCCATTAGGCAAGTGCTCTATGTACACATTCATACATGTTCCAAGATTTGAGTATTTTGTTTAGTGTATGGAATTGTAGAAACTTAGACTAGAATTGGGCCATTACAGTATCAGGAATTTACAAAGACGATATAGTAAAGTAGAGATAAAAATAGAGAGTAAACTATTTTTAAATGGAGCAGATTTACAAGAGCCAGAGAAGTTGCATGACTCCATGGAAAGAGCATCTTCAAGACACAATTGGATTGATGCACATATGAATTAACAGAGACTATAGCTGCAGGCACAGAGCCAGAACCAATTCAACCCAGATAAAATCCCCAAGTTAGGAAAAGCAAATGGACACAGGACCTCAGCCCTAAACGAGAACTGCCATTGACACTCACATGGAAATTAATGATTAAAGTTTTCTTCAGTGGAGTCTCACGGGGAATGTTAAGTACCAATAATCATAAAGGTATGCTTAGCAGTTGATAGCCAAAAAATGAATACAATATTTTTGCATACATTCTTCTTAATATTGCCTTGTTCAACTCCTTTTATCTCACTTATGTTTTGCCCATATATCATGGCTACAGACTTGTGGTTCTCTGTGTATGTGTCTGTCTTTCTCTGTCTCTATATCTCTCTGTCTCTCTCGCTCTCTCTCAGCTCTCTCTCAGTTATTCCTTGTGTAGAAGTGTGTCTTTGAATGTGTGTGTTTGTGTGGTTTTTATATTTTCATTGTTTTGTGTTTTGTTTCTTTTTGTTTTTAATACCCCTTTTAGTTTCTTTTCTTCTTTTCTTCCTTTCTTTCTTTCTTTCTTTCTTTCTTTCTTTCTTTCTTTCTTTCTTTCTTTCATTCCTTCGTCCTTTCTTTTGTACTTTCTTTTTCTCTGCTTATTTTCAGAAAGAAAAAAAAAGGACTGTGTGAATTCAGGGTAGGAAGGATCTACAAATAGTTGGGAGTAGAGAAAGCAGTTATTATAATACATTGTATCACTTTTATTCAAAAAATTATAAAACCAGATAAAAACAATCTGTGAACTGCTTAGCTAACTATCTTTAGTGGGATTCAGTGTGGAGACATCGCATGTTAATCACATCAGGCCAGATCAGTTAATACACTTGCTAAAGGAAACCACAAAGGACACAGAGTCCCCTCAATATCCTCGTCTCTCTATGGGAATTATTTGCCTCATTGTGCCCCCCACTGGTCATGAACTTCCATGCAATTAGGCATACAGTAAAGTTGTAGAGTCTGGCTACAGAAATATTTTATCCTTGTAACTTGAGTGTTCACAGAGCTCAGCTGAAGTGAGAATTGTATCAAGTTTACATGGGAATAATGGCTTATGCATCAGAGACTTTAAGTTGTGCCAGGATTACTGTAATGTCCCTCTCAATGCCAGGTTCCTCTTTGGTGGCAGTTGGATTCAGACCTTGCAGTTCCGATTTATAAAAAGTAAATGACTGGAGATAACATGCTTTTTTTTTGTCTTCATCAAGCAACAGCTGGGGTAGCACACTTGCATTCACAGGATAAATCACTCACCCTACAGTATATAATAGACAAAGTAAAAAGACTTACACAGTACTGACAATGTTGACATAAATAACTGAAATGATGCAGAAGCTCAGGATATGGCTGACTCTTAGAAGTTAAACAGTTTTGAACTTAGAGCTGGAATAGGCCTGCAGTTAAAAGAATGCATAATTAGTGAAAATTCTGACTAAAGAAAATGAAAAGGACCAAGCAGATGAGGGATCCAAATCCTAGAGATCTGCCGCTGAGAATAACTCCATAGTTACAGGGGCTCTCAGAGACTCAGCCACCAAACAATGAGAATGCTTGGGGTGGATCTCGGCCCCCAGAACATATGTAGCACATGTATCTCTCAGTCTTCTTGGGTGTCTGCCAACAACTGCAGTGGGGGCTATGACTTAAGCTATTGCCTGTCTGTAGAATACATTGACTAGACTGCCTTGTCTGGCCTCAGTGGAAGAGGATCCCCCTAACCTTGCAGAGAGTTGATGCTACTACCCTCTCAGAGGAGAAGAGGGTAGAATAGAAAGAGGGACTGTTTAGGGGAGATCATGACAGAGTAGGCAGCAAATTGGGATATAAAATGAATGAATGAATAAAAGAAAGAGTGAATGAATGAAGAAAGAAAGAAAGAAAGAAAGAAAAGAAAAGAAAAGAAAAGAAAAGAAAAGAAAAGAAAAGAAAAGAAAAGAAAAGAATTCCTTTGATTCTCCTAATATAACCTGTCCAATTAAAAATAAACCTCTCATCTGAAAATAGGTTATCGCATTTTACCTGGATAAACAGCATTTTCCTATGGGTGGCATCTGCCTCCTCCTTATCCAGAAGTTCTTCCTTTGTACCACTCTGGGACAGATCCTTCTTCTCCCTCTTCACTCCCTCTTCTCCCTCATCCTTTATCTCCTGGCTTTGCATCTTATTCCCTGCCCTTAATCTGGGGAAAATAAGACCTCTTTATACTGAGAACTTTAGGTTGAATGTCCTGGGGCCCTACAGCTTAACTTTACCTTCACCTGCACTGTCCTGCAGCTGTCAGAGCAAATTTCGGATAATATTTGTCTTAGTCAGGATTTTTATTCCTGCACAAACATCATAATCATGAAGCAAGTTGGGGAGGAAAGGGTTTATTCAGTTTACACTCTCCACATTGCTGTTCATCACCAAAGGAAGTCAGGACTGGATCTCAAGCAGGTCAGGAATCAGGAGCTGATGCTGAGGCCATGGAGGGATGTTACTTACTGGATTGCTTCCCCTGGCTTGCTCAGCTTGCTTTCATATAGAACGCAAGACTCCCAGCCCAGGGATGGCACCACCCACAAGGGGACCTCCCCCTTGATCACTAATTGAAAAATTGCCCCACAGCTAGATCTCATGGAGACATTTCCCCAACTGAAGCTGCTTTCTCTGTGATAACTCCAGCTGTGTCAAGTTGACACACAAAACCAGTCAGTACAATATTGAAAGGTGAGAATTTTAGATGTATATGGTAGCTGTTAGTCCAAAACCACTGTATCAGGAATCATGGCATTATGCCCTTTCTCAGAGATATATGAATGTGGGCTCTATAACTATCTGGGAAACCTGAAATGTAGACAATGTCCCCACAACATGGACTTCATCTCTGCTGCATTCAGCTCTGGGGTTATGTTGGGAAAATCCTGAATTATGTCCACTCCTGTACCAGCAGTCAGGCTGCTCTTCCCGTGCCTCAGTATCTCAGTCACTGATATCTGCCTTCCATAAGACGTAGGGTGTTGAGTATTAAATAGAGGGATCCCTGCTCTTAATCCTGAAGGTGGACAGGCACCTTAAAATGCATTTTGATAACATGCCTATCAATGAAGCTTGAGTTTTGTATTAGAGTTCTCGAACACATGACACAATAATCATGAACGGTAAAGATTTATAGTTATAGTATCTGCTGTAATAGTACTCACATGAGAAATTCCCTAAAAAACTTAATTAGAACACTTAAAAATTGTACAAGAAAATCTTACCATAGTGTCAACTCCATCTGCAGTGTTCTCTCTTTAGTGATGTAGACTGAGTGATGGGGCCTGGGAATCCAGGGCTGTGCTACTCTGCCAGTGCTAAAGGATCAGGTCGGGCCGGGTTTTATTACTATTACTATTATTATTATTATTATTATTATTATTATTATTATTATATATTTTCATTATTTACATTTCAAATGTTATCCCCTTTCCTAATTACCCCCCTGAACACCCCCTATGCCATACCCGACACCTGCTCAAAAACCCATCCACACCCACGTACCTGCACTGGCACTCCCATACACTGGGGCACTGAGCCTTCTAAGGACCAAGGGCCTTTCCTCCCATTGANGGCCAGCAAGGCCATCCTCTGCTACATATGTAGCTGGAGCCATTAGTTCCTTCATGTGTACTCTTTGATTTGTTGTTCATTCTCTCAGAGTTTTGGGGGTACTGGTTGGTTCATCTTGTTTTTTGTTTTTTGTTTTCCTTCTATGGGACTGCAAGCTCCTTCATCTCCTTCATTTCTAGCTCCTCCATTGAGGACCCGGTGCTCAGTCCTATGGTTGGCTGAGAACATACACCACTGTATTGGTCAGGCACTGACAGAACCTATATCAGGTTTCTGTCAGCAAGCACTTGTTGGCATCCACAATAGTGTCTGGGTTTGGTGATAGTATATGGGATGATTACCCAGGTGGGGCAGTCTCTGGATGATCTTCCCTTCAGTTTTAGCTCCACAATTTGTCTCTGTATATCCTCCCATGTTTATTTTGTTCTACCTTCTAAGAAAGAGCAAAGTATCCAACTTTGGTCTTCCTTCTTCTTAAGTTTCAATTGGTCTGTGAATTGTATCTTGGTTATTTCAAGCTTCTGGGCTAATATACAATTATCAGTGAGTGTATACCATGTGTGTACTTTTGTGATTGTGTTACTTCACTCAGGAAGATATTTCCTATTTCCTTCCTTTGCCTAAGAACATTATGAATTCATTGGTTTTTTTATAGCTAAGCAGTACTCAATTTTGTAAATGTACCACATTTTCAGTATCTATTACTCTGTTGAAGGACATCTGGATTCTTTCCAACTTCTGGCTATTATAGAAAAAAAAGAACGGTATCATCATAGTGGAGCAGGGAAGATGGGAGAATGCTGTAGGTGAGAAAAGCAGGTCCTGTGTGTCAGAAGCTCCTGGTGGCAGCATGAGGGGAGAATGCTTTGCCACTCCCTCCCTCACTTAATTGCATACAAGAGGAAATGTGAAGTGCTGAGCTCTGAGCCTGAGACAGCGAGAGGACCTCAGCAATTTCAAGCACTCCAGAGTTGGCCCCGCCCTCTCCCACACAGACCTGGGCAGCTAAGTATCAGCTAGGCTGTCTGACTCAGGAGTTATGCAAACAGCTGAGAAGATGTTGTCAGGGGAGGGGCACTTGGAATCTCTCCATGAGTAATCACTGGGCTCTACAGTATCACTCCCCATCACCCTAGGTTTAGAGATGAGTTCCTCTCCAGAACTGGAGCAAGACTCCAAATACAGATTTCTTTAAAAGAAAAAAGGAAAAGAAATCCTCACACTCCTGTACACTAAAAGTACTGCCCACTTCCTCCAGCACACTTGTTTACTGCTGACTAAAGACAGAGAGAGGATGCTAACTGATATGTGCCTCACTTTCCCCTATAAAGTCATGGCAATATTTGAGTATCTTGTGAAGGTGGAGGAGGAGGAGGCTGTAACAAGGACAGGAAACCATTCCTTCAACACCTCTGACTGCTGGATCTAGATGAGACACAAGGGAAGGCAGCAAGGGACATCAAATGAATGTGAAAAATGATACTTACATTCAGTGGGTCCTTACCAAAAGAACAGACCCATAGAAGAGCCAAGTCTATCCCAGAGCAGCTAAAAGCTAAAGGGTATAGAGACAGGGCTCAAGCTTTAGGGTTTCAGAAGGAGGTGTCTACCCTGACTTGTACTCAGAGCACAAGGTCCAGGCATTTCTACCACATTCTAAATCCCTCAGAGATCTGTCACCAACATTGATAACTTCTGTCTGTGAGGAAGCATTTCCCTAGTCAAGCCTAAACAAAGGATGGCAGTGGGTGGCAACAATCACAAAGGTTTTGCTCAGTGTCAGACCTTTGTGCCCAGAGCAAGAAAACATCCCAAAGTCCAGTCCGTTAGACTCCTCCCTCACCTTTACAAGGGTATATTTGCAAACTGTTATTCTTCAGGACAACACTAATGGCTTTCAAGCCCCCATATCCTCAGGCTGGCACTTAATAAATGATCCTCCTACCTCAGCTTTTTGAGTGATTTCATTCCAGGTGTAAACCACCATGCCCTATTGTCTGGGAAGTACAACTTTGGGTGTTGTTTTGATTATCTCTATGACAACTTGAAACAAGCTATTGTTATTTGAAAAAAACAGAACTCTCAACTGAGAAAATGCCTCTAGAAGACTGGCCTATAGGGAAGTGTGTAGTTCATTTTCTTAATCNGTGATCATTGTGGGAGGGACCACACCCTGTTTTGAGTCGGGTCACATTTGGTTATTCCTTTGTGCTATAAAAATATAGGCTAAACAAGCCATGAGGTACAAGCAAGTAATTATCATCCCTGCATGGCTTTTGCATCAGTTTCTGCCTGCAGCTTCCTGCCTTCAGTTTCTTTCCTGAGTTCCCTCAGTGAAGTATAAACTGGCTAGTGTACATGTAGATGAAATGAATCCTTTCCTCCCCAAGTTGATTTTAGCTATAGTGTTTCATCACAAGTAGATATCCTAGGACAGATGTTAACACATTGGACATGTGTGCCAGCACCAATAACCTGCCTCATAGAAGATAGCCTCTGTGTTATTTGTGAATCAAAGGCATGCAGTGTTCTTTGAGGTCAGAAGAAATAATTTGACCCCCTTGGACTGGTTGCAGTTGGTTGTGTGCTGCTATGTTGTGAATGAACATGAATGCATTTGACATATATGACAGTGTTTCCAGCTATTGATAAAAAAAATATATATGCTTCAAAAATAAGTTAGCTGCTAGCCCATGCTTATTGTCAAAAGTAAGGATTTTCATCTTGGAGATTTCCAAAAAAGGGGGTATGAGAGATGATGCCAAAGCCCATTTGCTAGATCCTCTTGCAGAGATGGCAACCTACCCACCTGCAGCACATAGACCCTTTTCTCTCTCAGGACCCCATTGGCCTCAGCTTGTATAGAATTGTCAATTGTCTGTCTCTCCTTGAGAATGTCATGGCTCCCTGCTATGTCCCCCTTTGCTGGCAACAGGATGCTCGTATGAGAATTAATTTACCAAGGCAACTAAAACCAATATTAAAATCCCTGGCCTGCACCTCACATGAGTCCAGAAATTCTTTGGGTACAGAGGGTCAACAGAGACAAAGCGGCTTTGATGATGTTGATGGGATTCCTCTATCTAATTAAAGAAAGCATTTGTCTACTTTTCTCTAATTGCTCACTGCAGTTGCATTTGGGCATTGTTTTATTTTCTTTCCTTTAGTTTTCTTTCCCCTTTGGACAAAAGCCTGGTTTCTTTCTCTTTTATTTATTTATTCTTTGCGTTTTCTTTTTCCAAGACAGGGTTTCTGTACATAGCCCTGACTGTCCTGGAATTCATCAAGTAGAGCAGGTTGGCCTCACACTTACAGAGATCCTTCTGCCTCTACCTCAGGAGTGCTTGGAGTAAAGGTGAACACCACCACTCCTAGGAAAGCCTGGTTTCTGATGTTTTCCTGACCCTCCCCCATTTCTTCCCTCTTCTTCTCTCTTTTCTGCCTTGGTCCAGTGCCACACCAGAGGCACACAGGGTTTATTATAAAAAAGAGGAACATGGTGTGAACAGAGCCTNTTGCTGCAGGGGCAGAGCCTGAACCAATTCAGCCCAGATAAAATTCCCAAGTTGGGAGAAGGAAATGGACACAGGTGCTTAGCCTTAACCAAGGAGAATTGCAATTGATATTCACATGTAAAGGAATAATTAGTTTCTCCAGTGCAGTCTCACAGGGTTGTTAAGTACAGTTAATCATGAAGACAAACTTAGCAGTTGATAGCCAACAAGACAATGAATGCAAATGCATTTTTGGTAGACAATTTTTTTCTCATTTTTTTTGTTCAATTCCATTTGTATCACATACATCATAGCTACAGAGTTGTAGTTTTATTGCTCTCTCTCTCTCTCTCTCTCTCTCTCTCTCTCTCTCTCTCTCTCTGCTTTTGTGTGTCTGTGTTTGTATGTGTATCTTGTTTTTCATTGTTTTTGTTTTGTTTCTGTTTCTTTCTAATTTACCTTAAATGTAACTTTCTTTCTTTCTTCATTTCTTACTTTCTTCCTTCCTTCTTTCCTTCCTTCCTTTCATTTTGCTCATTTTCAGAAAGAAAAGAAGATTTCTATTTTGTTGAGTTCAAATCTAACACTGATCTGGAAATAGTTTTTAGATGGGATAACGTTAATAGCTGCATTACTTCTATTGAAAAACTTTTAAAAACCAAAAAAAAAAGAACATTAATCTGAGATTGAATTAGTAAAGAATCTTTACTAACATTGAGCACAGAGATATCACATGTTAATCATAGCAGGGAAGATCTGTTAATACAGTGAAGAAAGAAAACCACAGAGGATACAGAGTCCCTTCCCTGCCTACCTCACATCTCTATGGGGATTCGTCGCATTTGGGGGCCATCTGCTGGTCATGAGCTCCCCTGCATGTAGCTTTGACAAGGCTTACACTGAAGTTGCATTGTCTGGCTTAAGAAAAATTGCATCCCTGTAACTTCATTGATCACAGACCTCAGCTGAAGGGAGAAGTTGTTTTATTTTACCTGGAGATTATGACTTATACAGCAGCTGTTTTAAGTTGAGCCAGCGTTAGTATAATATCCCGCTATATTTACAATGTGGGATGTATAGACAATGGAATACTGCTCATAGTAAAACACAAATTATGAAGTTTAAAGAAATGAATGTACCTTTTAAAATATGCTGAATGTGGTCACCTATGTCCATAAGAAAAATCCTTCATGTTTCATGTTTTCTTTCATTTTTTATTTTATTTTATTTATTTATTTATTTATTTATTTATTTATTTTGGTTTTTTTGAGACAGGGTTTCTCTGTATAGCCTTGCCTGTCCTGGAACTCACTCTGTAGACCAGTCTGTCCTCGAACTCAGAAATCCGCCTGCCTCTGCCTCCTGAGTGCTGGGATTAAAGGCGTGCGCCACCATGCCCGGCTCATGTTTTCTTTCATAATGTTCACTGATTTAACTATTATATTGCATGTTTTATTTCTAGAAACCAAGAGAGTAGAAATGGGCCAGTAGGGTCACATGAATTAAAGGAAATGATGTAGTAAAGTAGAGATAAAATGAATGCAACGTATGCATAGAGATGAGGCAGAGTGGTTCAAACATGAAATGGTGTTGGAAACTCGAGAAAAATGACAGTGGCATAGGATAAACCATTGATAAGTGTTATAAGAGCGGTAAGATGAAATGTAGGATCATTCAATGTAGGTAAAAACAAAAATATAGAGTAAATAAAATGTATGTAGCATGAAAGACAAACCAGGGATCCTGAGAGTCAAACAAAATGCATTATGAAGTTAAAAGAGAAAAATATTATAAATTTTGACAGGGCGGTGGTGGCTCAAGCCTTTAATCCCTGCACTTGGGAGGCAGAAGAAGGAAGATTTCTGAATTCGAGGCCAGCTTGGTCTACAGAGTGAGTTCCAGGACAGCCAGAGCTCTACAGAAAAAACACTGTCCCAGAAAGCCAAAAACAAAAAACAAAAAACAAATTTTCTATGAAAACCTCTTGAGATATAAAGAACAGCTCATAGTTGCCTAATATATGTTTAGGAATATCTTATTGTTGATAGAGGAATTTTATGATCAGAAAATCATCAGCATTTATGAATCTTCTGATATAGTCTGTTTATCAAAAATACTGAATGCAAAGAAATTCTGTGAAAAATTGCTGGTATTCAGATAATACTTTCTGTTCAGTTGTAACTATTGTCTCAGTGATCTGGGCCTGGACATGCTCTATGGCTATGTGGGATATGTGTTTGCAGAGAGCCAAGTAGAAAGTATATGGATGGGCTGTATGTTTTATTTTGATTTAGGTATATTTGGACAGAGGTACAAACATGGAGGGCAATGCTGCTCGCAGAAGATATGAGTTATTGATTGGACATCTCAGTGCCTGTCACAGGATAACTCACCATAAGTTAATGGTCAAAGAGTCCTCATATGTGACACAACAATATGAGGTATTGAAGTTGCTCTAAGTTTCACAATAACTTTACAATTAAACTTCATTTCTGAGAAAAACATTAGACACTGAATAGAATAAATGAGTCAGAGGATATGACTCCAAAGATCTGTCTTCCAGACATAACAGGACTCATGTGCATGTGAACCTAGAGAATATGTGACAGCATGCACAAAGTGTGTAGAGACTCAATCCATATGGTGTTCCAGTGCTGAGAGAGGGTCATGGCCACAGGTTCTCACCCTTCACTGAGGAGTTTCTGAAATTAATACTTGTTTGGCATGGAAAATTAGCTTTCTCCAATGGAACAACATTGGGTATACTTAACCAAACACATGTCCAGAAATAGAAGGCCAACACACAGTAAGAAGTTCCATCCTAAGAGTATGTGGAAGAGGGAACTAGTGTGACACTACTGGTTGTGTGAACATCCCTGTATTAGTGATACTGCAAAGATGGTAAATATAAGAACAACTATTTATGAATGATCTCAGACCCTACCTCAACTAACAAGTACATGTTGGTAAATGAATTCTATGAAAAGTGATCTAATAATATTTTCAACAACATACAGGAATTCCATGTGCACACCTATGCATTAAAATATGAGTATTTCTCACATTCTAAGAGAGTGGGACTTCTGCTAGAACACAGCAAGAATTAACAACTCACCTAGGATCACTTAATACTTAAGAATATGAAAGGAGTGTTTCTTTGCCCAGATGTTGGTGATTTGGATTTTATAGGTCAAATTCAAATTATCCATTATCTCCAACTATTTCAACAAGTGTTCTGGTCTCTCAGAATCCAGTGATATTTTTATGATGCATCTCCACACTTTTTATTGTTTTGTTGAGTAAGGAACATGTCAGTAGAGGTGGTCCCTCGCGAAGACATTGGCAAGATATGCTGTCCTGTAGGTTTATCCTAAATCAGTACACAGATGTCCTTTTTAAAAAAATTCCATTAAAGACAACTGGTTTTATTTTCTTTTTTTTTCAATTTTATTAGGTATTTACTTCATTTACATTTCAAATGCTAACCTGAAAATCCCCTATACCCTCCATGCCTCGCACGCCTACACACCCACTCCTACTTCTTGGCCCTGGTGTTCCCCTGTACTGGGGCATATAAAGTTTACAAGACCAAGGGGCCTCTCTGCCCAATGATGGCTGACTAGGCCATCTTCTACATGTGCAGCTAGAGACAGGAGCTCTAGGGCTACTACTTAGTCCATATTGTTGTTTCACCTATAGGGTTGCAGACCCCTTCAACTCTTTGGGTACTTTCTCTAGCTCCTCCATTGGGGGCCCTGTGTTCCATCCAATAGCTGACTGTGAGCATCCACTTCTGTATTTGCCAGGCACAGGCATAGCCTCAGAAGAGACAGCTATATCAGGGTCCTTTCAGCAAAAGCTTGCTTGCATATGAAATAGTGTCTGCATTTGGTGGCTGATTATGGGATGGACGCCTGGTTGGGGCAGTTTCTGGATGGTCCATCCTTTCATCTCAGATGTCCTTTTTAAAACAAGACAAAAGCAACATAGGACTTTGAGGAGGAGGTACAAAAATGGACATTCAATATTACTATTTCTGAACAAGTCTAAAGGTTAGACGTTTTGGTCATCTCAGTGACAAGGCAGGTTGCTGGTCCTCTGGGGATTCTGACACACTCGGGATGTGATTGTGATTATAACACTGTATCATCACAATAATAGTCTTCAGAGTCCTCAGATGTCAGGATATTAGTTCCAGGTAGGCTGTGCTGGAGAATTTGACTAGAGTAGATGTAGCCTTGCCTTTAAACTTCTGATTGTAGGTAGTACCAAAACTTTCAGAATCAATTCATCCAATCCACTCTAGAGCCTGTCCAGGCCTCTGCTTTACCCAGTTCATAAGTAGTTGCTAATGGTGTAGACAGAAGACTTGCATCACACCACCACTGAAGCACCAAGGCTCACCTTCTCAGCTCCACACTGCTACAGCTGAATGTGAACAACTGTGGAGAGAAAGGCAGTGTGTATGTCATTGTCACCTCAAGCCCTGTCTCCTTTTCAGATTTTGAAATGGTGAGCCCCTTCCTGTTGTTATTGACAGGAGGAAGCTCCATTCCATGGTTTGAGTCAGTGAGTTCTGGGACTGTAAACAGGACACTGATCATAGGTTGTTTTCATGGTTTGGAAATACCTGTATTTACTGCCATAAACTCAAGTTATTTGCATATTCATGAACAGGGTTCTTACATAAGAACCTATTCCAGTGGGACAACAACTGAAGAAGAAGGACTGAGAAGGCACATGGATTAGGCAGCAGGATGCATAGGACCAAATCCTACTCATCTCTGAGGAAATGCATCCAATGTACTTTCCCTGACCCCTGGGCAGATGCTTTGGATGTAACTTCAGGGACTAAGCTCTCAGTAGATTTTTAGCCTGTGTCTGTTGCTCTACTTTGGCACAATGTTAACACATTGGTTTATACATGGCACTTTTCAATAATGATGGTGGTGTTGGTGTTGGTGTTGGTGATGGTGGACATAGTGATGTTGTTGATGATGATGATTTTGATGGTTAATTCTAAAAACATCAATCTTTTGAGAATTAGAAACATCTTTCAGACAAGGAGCATGTGTCTTTTCCACAGTTTATACACTTCAAAATTTGCTAAAAAAGAGTAAAATTAAATGTGCTTAAAATGTTTACATATCAATGATTACTGGAGCACTATCATGAGTATCTAAATTATAGATATAAGCTATAGATTTTTAACAAAGGATTTTATGACTAAGTCATTTCTCTAGACCTACCAACACTAGATCCCTGTTGTTCCCTTAGGAACCTTCCAATAAGTCTCTTTACAAACATCCTAACCACTTCTGTCTCTTTAACTAATAACACAGTGAGTTTAATTAGTTCTACCTATATAAACGTACATAGAGTCATCACTAGTAAAGAGTGGAACTCCAGAAATATTCCCCCAAAATAGATGAATTTTGTCCATCAGTTTTAAAATGCTAAAAGACTTTCAGCATGGTGTGGGCCTTAAGAGTACCTCCCCATCCATGTTGTAATTTTTTTAATTGTTACATTATTCTTAGTGGTGATTACAGAAAACACCTGCAACAAGTTGGATACATTAACCTCGGAAAATGACTTACATAATTCAATTTTAAGGGATTAAACTGATATTAATAAGCTTGACAATAGCTTTAACTGTTCAGTAATTTTTTAAAAAAAAATATTTATTTATTATATGTAAGTACACTGTTGCTGTCTTCAGACACTCCAGAAGAGGGCGGCAGATTTCATTACAGATGGTTGTGAGCCACCATGTGGTTGCTGGGATTTGAACTCAGGACCTTTGGAAGAGCAATCAGTGCTCTTAACCACTGAGCCATCTCTCCAGCCCCTGTTCAGTAATTCTGAGGTCTCTCATGTGGTAATTTTCACTGGTATGACTTGTGTGTGTCTTGTCCTGGTAAATATAGCTACTGAGAGTTCATATGAACACTAAGAACAGTTAAATCCCTAGAGATAGGATTTCATGTCTGTTAACCTAGTTCTCTGTATCAAACATCCTTATTTCCCATGTGTTTGATACCCCTTTATTTTTGGGTGAGAGATAGATATCATTACTCATCTGTGGTTGAGTACTATGTCAATCACTCTCAATACTTAAACCACTCATGAAAGTCTGCATCAATATTTACACACAGCACATATGAGCCTCTGTGATCAAGGTTTAGACAATCTACTAGCTATAAACATAAATATTTATAAGGCAGTTTGACAACATGACAATTATCAATAGGACTGGAATCTACTGAGTCCTATATCATCTATAAACCCAGACTTCGGACTATACCTACCCTGTATAAAGTCTTTCCTTTTAAAATTCACCAATAATAAATAAAAAAATCATGTTATATCCTAGTATATCCCTCCCAAACATGTACACTAATGACTCTACATCTTATTATAGAGAGATTTGCATGCCTGTATTCATTCACAGCATGGTATTTATGCTCTATAAACAGCATATAGAGGAAACAATCATCCCAGGTTTCCAAAAAAATACACAAGTAAAAAGTGACAAAGTTGTTCACATAGAAAAAAGAATATAACTCAGTGCTATAACATGAAATGCATAATCTATAAGTATATGCATGGAATGGAAAAAATATACTGAATGTTTACCAATGTCCTTAAGACCAGTGCTTCATGTTCTTATTCATATATGCTGCAAGATTTGATTACTTTTTGGTATATTTAATTGTTGAAACCTGGTGTCTTAGTCAGGGTTTCTATTCCTGCACAAACATTATGACAAAGAAGCAAGTTGGGGAGGAAAGGGTTTATTCAGCTTACATTTCCACATTGCTNTTCATCACTGAAAGAAGTCAGGACTGGAACTCAAGCAGGTCAGAGAGCAGGTGCTGATGCAGAGACCATGGAGGGATGTTCTTTACTGGCTCTCTGAGCCTGCTCTCTTTCAGACCCCAAGACTACCAGCCCAGAGATGGCACCACCCACAAGGGGACCTCCCCCTTGATCACTAATTGAGAAAATGCCTTACAGCTGGATCTCATGGAGCCATTTCCCCCAACTGAAGATCCTTTCTCTGTGATAACTCCAGCTGTGTCAAGTTGACACAAAACTAGCCAGTACACCTGGATACTAGAATTGACTCATTAGAGTATGAGGATTTTACAAAGATGATATAAAGGAAGAGACATCAAAAAGAAAGTAAAGAATTTTAAAATTGAGTAGATAATAAAAGTTGGATGTCTCAAAGGACCATGTGGACTGATGTAGATATGAAGTCACAGAGACTGTTGCTGAAGGCACATAGACTGAACTAAGTCAACTCACATTAAAATCCCCAAGTTGGGAGGAGGAAATGGACACAAGTTCTCAGCCCTAACAAAGAAATTCTGCAATTGACACTCACAAAGGAAAAATTAATTTCCTTCAATAGAGTCTCACAGGAGATATTAAGCACGGAGATATTAATCATGGAAGACAGGCTTAGTAGGTGATTGCCACCAAAACTTGTGGTCTATTTTATTTCTGCAATTTTTTTTCAATATTACTTTATCTAGATCTTTTTCTATCACTTAAATTTGCCTTTATATGACCACTACAGAGCTTTGATCTTACTGATTTTGCTGTCTGTGTGTGTACATGTGTGTTTGGGTCTGTATCTGTTTGTAGGTATGTGTGTGTTTATGTGTCTGTGTGTTTATGTGTGTGTCTGTGTACCTGTGGGTACTTGTGTGTGTCTGTGTGTATATATGTATGTGTTTCTGTGTGTGTATTTCTGTGTCTGTGCCTGTATTTGTATGTGTGTGGGTGTATGTGTGTGTAGCTGTGTTTGCATATGTGTATGTGTGTGTATCTGTCTCTGTTTTCCCAGCCCACAGGACATGTTATTCCATGGGTCTGTGGGGGATGAAGTCTAAAGGGGAAGGGAGAGAGAGAGAGAGAGAGAGAGAGAGAGAGAGAGAGAGAGAGAGACTATGCAACAGGGTGGATTTTGTTACAGTCTTGTTTATTGAAGGCTAAAAGCCCAGTTTTTAAGGCATACAGGGAGAGGAGATAGGGAGGGGTTAAAGCATGATCAAAAGAAACAGAGTGAAGGACAAAATGGAGGCATGCTAATTGCAGGTGTGAAACTTCTTGTGATTTATTTCAGAGTCTTGGCACCACTGCTCCGGTACGCTGGATGGCTTGTCTCTGAAGTCTGGGTCTTCCAAGGTGTTTGTTTTGGGCAACTCCTGAATGCTGGATACCTTTTAACAGCTCCAGATGTCATCTTAGGGCAGAGATCAAATGATTCCCAGAGCAGTCTTGGGTGGAGAGAGATAGAGCAACCTTGAGAATGAGGGAGTTACACAGCCCTTAACAAAGGACCATTTGGCTATTTGGTGAGAGCTGTCAAAGGCCTGGTTTATCTCAGCCTGGTCTCCAATATCTCCCCCTTTTAACTTAATTAAAAATTGGGGGTGGCTATAAAAAGAGGGTCAGTGAAGCACCTTGTCTTAGGCCTTGAGGCTTGCATCCGTGTCCAGCACCCAGTAACTAGGCCTTTCCAGGTCCTAGGTGGGGAAGGGCCCTGTCTTAGGCTGTGCGGGGGTGTGTCCCACAAAATTCCCATCATTGGGCCTCCTTGCAGCCAAAAGGGTGTGTACCTGACTCATGGAACCTCAATATTCCCATCCTAGGTCACTTCACAGCTTATGGCCCTCAACCACTATTAGGAGTCAGGGAGTCACCCTCCTAGTAATGACATCTCCACAGCCTATGGAACCAAGAGGGCTCCGCATCTGCAGAGAGGGTGGAGAACTGAAGGCCACCAGCTCTCTCTCTGCATTGGTGGGAGAGAGGTCTTCGGTGGAGTCTCAAGTGTCCACCCGTTGGTAGTAAACTGAAACTGGCTTTAAGGCAGCATCAATCTGTGATTTAACAAAACTGGTTCATCTGTTAAAAACCCAGAGGCCAAATGACAAAAGCAGCAGAATGCCCAAGAAAGGTCCCAGAATGGTGGGAAGCAAAGTGGAAAGCCAAGGAGAGGTAGAAAATCTATTTTGATACCACGATTCTTGCATCTCTCTATTATGCAATCTTTCATCCAATCTAGTTCTGACCTTGTCTATACTATAAGGAACTAGGCCAGTCCTATCACTATAAAAACAGTATTCTTCTTTGAGGGCAGCACAGAGTTCTCTTTCCTGCAGGAATACCAAATCAAGGTCTCTTCTATTCTGTAAAACTACTTCAGACAGAGAGACTAAGGAATCTTTTAAATTTTTCAGGCCTCTTTGTATCTCTTGGATGTCTCTGTCCACTGTGTGATTAAGCTGGACGAGCTGCACAGACTGTTGTTGGGAGATTAGGGAGGCAATTCCTGTTTCCACGCCTGCAGCACTCACACCAAGGATCACTGCTAAGGTTACTGCAGTAATTGGCTCTCTCTTAGAGAGGGGCAAGTTGGTGCATTTATCCAAGAACTGGAGTAAATCTTCTGCAGGATGTATCATCAACTTTGGGAAAAGTTGAACCAGGACACAGTAATCCCTATTAGCTAAAAATGTCTGGGTGACAGACACTATTGCACATGCCAGCAAGATTCTGCTGAAGGGACTCTGACATAGCAGCCTCTTGTATGTGTGTGTGTGTGTGTGTGTGTGTGTGTGTGTGTGTGTGTGTGTCTATGTGTCTTTGAGTGTGTCTGTACATGTGTGTATGTGTGTATATGCATGTGTGTGTGTATGTCCTGGTTTATTTTTGTTGTTTTTTGTTTGTTTGCTTGTTTGTTTTTTGTTGTTGTTTGCCTTTAATCCCCATCAAATTTCTTCTTTTATTCTTTTTGCTTTTTCAGAAAAAAATAAACTAAAAAGATGTTTAGTTTGGAAAGTTGGAAGGTAGGAAGTCTCTGACATAAGTTGTGGGTAGGGAAATCAGTTATTTGAAAACATTGTATGATTTTATTCAGAAATTATAAAAAGCCATAGAAGCAAATAAACAGACATCTGGGAAGTGTTTCACAAAGACTCTTTACACTGTTTGAACACATAGACATCACCTGTAAATCACAGCAGGACACATCAGTTAATACATTTAAGAAAGGCAACTACAGAGGATACAGTGTGCCCTCCATACCCTTCTCATCTTTCTATGGGGATTTCTGGCTTCACTTTGCTCCCTGATTGTCATGAGCTTCCATGCAGTTAGGTTTGTCATGGCCTACACTCAAGTTACACAGTCTGGCTTGAGAAATACTTTGTATCTGTAAGTTCAGTGTTCATGGAGCTAAGCTAAAGAGAGAAGTAGACATAGTTTACATATGGATAATGACTTATACATCAGAGGTTTTAAGTTGTGCCAATATTGCTGCAATGTCCTTCTCAGAGCCAGGTTCNTCCTTGGTGGCAGTTGGAAGCAGATCTTGCAGATCCCATTTCTAAAATGGTAATGACAGGAGGTAGCAGCTTTTATTCCTGTATTCATCAGGCTACACTTCAGGCAGAGAACCTGTGTTTAGAGGGTAAATTTCTCACCTACACTATATAACTGACAAAGAAAAAAGACTTACACAATAATTGGACAAAGGAATGAAAATATTGGCATAAATGACTTAAATGCTGCAGCAGCTCAGGACATGGCTGATTGTTAGATGCTGAAATAATTTTGAACT
Organism: Mus pahari; assembly: GCF_900095145.1. Classification (NCBI taxonomy): domain Eukaryota; kingdom Metazoa; phylum Chordata; class Mammalia; order Rodentia; family Muridae; genus Mus; species Mus pahari. Next base: position 33,728 of record NW_018392874.1, on the reverse strand, counting down.
TACTGCTGGAATATGCCTGTATTAACAAGAATGGAGAGCTAGTGAAAACTGTGCCTGGAGAAATTGAAAAGGACCAATCATATGAATACACTCTGGAGACCCATAAAAGTACTAAACTTAAAATATGATATATACACAAAGGACTCTTGCTAAAACAAACACATGAAAGACCCTTTTCCTGAAGCAGACCCAGGTGAAAGAAACTATTCCTGAAGGAGACACAGGTGAGAGTATGTCTGGATATAGCAAACATGTGAAAGGATCCCTGAAGTAGTATATATATGACACCATATACCATAGAAGTCTTGCACTGAGTCTTGGGTTGGTTTTTTCCACCTCATTATTCTTAGCTAATGACAGGAATGTATGGGTTTGCCTTATGTAGTGTTGTTTACTTCACCTTGTGGTAATGCTGATATTGAGAGAAACTCACNCAAGAACTGCTTGTGAGTTTCCTGCAGCTGCTTGCTGCATCAATAGCCTTAGGCCAGTTGGTGAGCCATCTGGTTTCTTTATGATTGAGTTACAGGAACCGAATGTCAAAGAATTCCAGGGCAGCCAGCATTACGAAGAACAAACTTATCTGAGAAAGACAAAGTCTCCTTGCCTGTCTCATTCCTCCTCAGATAAGATGGTGCTCACCAGATTTTTACCTGGACNTACTCAGCTATCTCAGGACCAACTTGAAGCTGAAGAAAGGAAGAGAGCTCAGATATCACAGCAGACATTGCAGATCTCCTCTGGAATGGAACCTCCCTAATCCAGATACAAGAAAGGCTGAATTCAGAACTTGATAGAGGATTTTAGGAATAGAGATATTCCCAGAAATCAGGATATGGTGGGGAAAAGTGTCAAATTCATTGGCCATTCAGTTGGATCATGAAGGGAAAATTAAATATGATGCAATTACTAGACATGGGCCACTAAAAGAAAAGGTCATTTATAGCAAATAAACTGACCTGGTTCGAAAGGAAGTTATAACTGCAGATGACCCAGATATTCAATGTCCCTATGAAGAGGCCATTGAAGAGATAACAGAAAAGAAATGAGTGGCATTGCAGAAGATAATATCAAGGAAGGTTGCTGCTGCCATGCCATCTCGGCAAGGAAGAACTTTCAATCCTGGAGCTGAACAAAGGGTTATTCAGATGGTAGAAATGCAGAAATATCCAAGATTCAAGATTAGTAAGAAAATTCCCAAGGGACCACCTTCTCCTCCAGAACCCGAGATGCACGGTCCAACTTGGAAGAAGAATTTTGAAGATCAGTAAGAATGGAAGATCCAGTTGGGCATGATGGTACACACCTTCAATCCCAGCACTTGGGAGGCAGGGGCAGGAGGATTTATGAGTTCGAGGTCAGCCTATTCTAAAGAGTGAGTTCCAGGACAGCCAGGGCTACACAGAGAAATCCTGTCTCAAAAAAAAAAAAAAAAAAAAAACCAAAACCCCAAAAAACAAACAAAAAAAACAACAAAAAACAAACAAACAAACAAACAAAAGGGAAGATCCCTCAGTGTACACAACTGGAAGAACTTGAAACTTTATAAGATTCCATTGGTAAAGAAGTGACTGTTGGTAGGAAAAGAGATGCAGCATATACATATAAATGAAAATTGCAAACTATCTATTACTGATCTGAAGGTACATGAGGCTGTGGAAATGTGAACCTTTAGGAGAAAATGTTGGCCCAAAAAGAAAACAAAACAAAACAAAACAACAAACAAACAAACAAACAAAAAAACACCAAGAGAAACTTAGAGAAATGGCCCAGAAATTCAGAGAGGAGAGCTTGGTTGAAAACCCAGAGGATGGAGAGGCCCATGAAAGGGATGAAATCCTTTGTGACAGGCAAAAAGAGAGGCTATGTGACTGGAATCTTTCCAGGGCAGCTCCTGATAACAACAAAGAAATGAAAATTGAGATGTCAGTGAAGTCATTGCTCTTGGTGTGGCCAATCCTCAAACTTCCAATGAACTCCATTATGAGCAAAGGCTCTTCAAACTTGCAAAGGGCTTGCAGGAGGAGAGGATGAAAATTACATTGTTTATGATCAGGCCTGGAGAGGTGGGAATGGAATGGCTCAGAGTATTACAGGCCCAGTAAAATCTGGACAAGGATGTGTGAGGTGATGACATCAGAACCAGGATAAAGACCCACAGGTCCATTCCTGATAAGGCATTTTCTTGTTCAGACTATATACAGAGAGGCCAAGAAGGACCAGGTCATCTTGAGGAAGATAATTTTGGATTTGACAACTTTTTGAAAGAACCCAAACTGCACAGTGTTTCTAAAGGACCTTCTGAAGGCATGCTCTTAGCTTGTGTAAAGCCATGGTGTATCTGTATTCTTCAAAACATCTGCTACATCATCACCACCTTGTGGTACTTGGTTCCAGGCAGTTTAGCAATACAGCTGCTGTTCCTCCGATGCCCTTTCTAGACCCCTTGGGGATGCCACTGCATGCCTGAATTTTTTTGAGACAAGAAATTGGATCACTTAAGTCAAGCTCCCAGAGGACAGTGCTTTTGTTACCCTGCTTTCTCAAAATCAGTAACACCTGGGTGACTCTTACACATTTCCATGTAGAGCTACAGCAGGATGTGCTTTGCTTCTCTCTGGAAACCAGCTTCCTTGTATTCTCAGAAAATACTTCCCAGAAGATGTCACCTCAATGAAGCTGGTCTGTTTTTAACCACCACTAATTTTGTAAATCCAGCTAATCACCATCAATTGTCCCAGTAGCCTCCTTATCTTCTTGACTGTAAATCTGGAGCCATAGACCCAAAGCTGACAACTTCTCCTGCTTGCAGAAGCTAGAACCTGGTCCCTTTGTTCTATTACAATATGTCTAGCTGCATCTTTCCCAAGTCTTTCACTGCCTAAACTTGACTGTCCTGGATCTTGCTGTGAAGATTGAATTTGAATTCAGAGATCAGTATGCCTGTCTCCTGGGATTAAAGGTGGGTGCCAGCATGCCTGCATTTAAGCTTTCTTCACCTAGAACTGGCTGTGTTTCTGGCTGTCCTTGAATTCAGAGATCTGCTTGGCTTTATCTCCTGGGATTAAATTTTGCTCTGTAGGATCTTGAAACAAGTTCACCACTCCCTTCATTTAATTTACTATCCTTGAACTCAGGATTCAGCTCCATTTCTATTCCTGGTTCCCCTTTAATATTTGACCTATATATTTTAGGTTTTTCCTTTCAAAGCTTGCAATGCATATTCCAA
>NW_018392874.1:23635-30204 GCF_900095145.1 Mus pahari | reverse complement strand
CACACACACACACACACACACACACACACACATATATATATATATATATATATATATATATATATATATATATAATAAAATTGTGAACAAATTTTGCTTACATTTAGTGTATGAGTACAGGGGTGTTTGTGTGTGTAAAACAACTACATCAACTTTGTGAAAATCAGAGAACACCCAGAGAGAGTCTGTTTTCTCCATCTATCTGAGACTGTACTAAGGTAGTCAACCATGGCAGCAAGGGCCTTTACTCATTGTGGCACCAAATCAGTTTGACAAATCTACTTTCTTAATTGTGTTGTAGTAAAGTTCCTGTTCTCTATATAACCAGAGGACAATGAGTGATCATCATGGTAGAAGCAGCCCAAATGATATGGCTCTGTGGAAAATGAGACTTGACTGTAAAGAACACATTCCCATCCATTCCTTTCAATCCTAGATCCCAGGTTATGCTCTAAGCATTTCTGATTTCCCACATTCATTACTTTAACATTGTCCACAGTAGCATCTTATGTCTCTCATCACCATAGAAAACCAGTATCCAGTAAGAATTAAACTTTTGTTTGTTTTCTTGGTGTGGTGATTTAATTATGCTTGGAGCAGGGTGTGGTCCTATCTGGAGGTGTGGCCTGGTTGGAGGAGGTGTGCCACTGTGGAGGTGAGGCTTTGTGGAAATGTATGTATACTCAAGCTCTGCAAAGGGTGAGACACAGTAGACTCTCCTTGCTGCCTTCGACTTGGGTGGCAGTGGTAAGCAGATATCTGCTGTCGGCAAACCTGGTCTGTAGAAAGAGTTCCAGAGCTTCCAGGACTACACAGGCGAACCCTATCTCTAAAAGAATGAATCATCTTTCTTTCTTTTTTCTTTTTTTCTTTTTTTGTATAATAGGATGTTTTATTTATGTATTTATTTATTTATTATTATTTTCTTTATTTACATTTCAAATGCTATCCTGAAAGTTCCCTATACCCCACCCCGCCCCTTCTCCCCCACCAACCCACACCCACTACATGGCCCTGGCCTTCCCCTGTGCTGGGTCATATAAAGTTTACAAGACCAAGGGACCTCTCTTCCCAATGATGGCTGATTAGGCCATCTTCTGCTACCACTGCAGCTAGAGATGCGAGGTCACGGGGTACAGGTTAGTTCATATTGTTGTTGTACCTACAGGGTTGCAGCCTCCTACAACTCCTTGGATACTTTCTCTAGCTCCTCCATTGGGGGCCCTGTGTTCCATCCAATAGCTGACTGTGAGCATCCACTTCTGTGTTTGCCAGGCACTGGCATAGCCTCACAAGTGGCCGCTATATCAGGGTCCCTTCAGCAGAATCTTGCTGGCATGTGCATTAGTATCTGGGTTTNGTGGCTGATGATGGGATGGATTCCTGGATGGGGTAGTCTCTGGATAGTCCATCCTTTCATCTTAGCTCTAAATTTTGTCTCTGTACATACATCCTTTCGTAGGTATTTTGTTCTTAATCTAAGGAGGAATGAAGTATCCACACAATGGGCATCCTTCTTGGTTTTCCTGTGTTTTGCAAAATGTATCTTGGGTATTCTAAGTTTCTGGGCTAATATCCGCTTATCAATGAGTGCATAACTAGTGAATTCTTTTGTGATTGGGTTACATCACTAAGGATGATATCCTCCAGATACATCCGTATGCCCAGGAAATTCATAAATTCATTGTTTTTAATAGCTGAGTAGTACTCCATTGTGTAAATGTACCACAGTTTCTGTATCCATTCCTCTATTGAGGGACATCTGGGTTCTTTCCAGCTTCTGGCTATTATAAATAAGGCTGCTATGAACATAGTGGAGCATGTGTCCTTATTACCAGTTGGAAGATCTTCTGGGTATATGCCCAGAAGAGGTATTGNTGGGTCCTCCGGTAGTACTATGTCNAATTTTCTGAGGAACNNNCAGACTGATTTCCAGAGTGGTTGTACAAGCTTACAGTCCCACCAGCAATGGAGGAGTGTTCCTATTTCTCCACAACCTCGCCAGCATCTGCTGTCACCTAAATTTTTAATCTTAGCCATTCTGACTGGTGTGAGATGGAATCTCAGGGTTGTTTTGATTTGCATTTCCCTGATGACTCACAGATGGTGCTTTGTGATGATGATGATGAAGAAGAAGAAGAAGAAGAAGAAGAAGAAGAAGAAGAAGAAGAAGAAGAAGAAGAAGAAGAAGAAGATATAATGATGATGTGATGATGATTGTTGTTGATGATGATGATGATTGGTGATGGTGATGAGGGTGATTATATGATGAGGACGATGATGAGGATGATGATGAGGATGGTTTTGATGGTAAATTTCAAAAATGGCTAGCTTTAGAGAATTAAAATGTTCTTTCAGATATGTTCAAGTAATATTTCCTTTCACACAGATTATATATTTCAAAATTCACTAAAATGACTAAAAGTACATGTTCTTAAAATATTTACACATATATTAATATTACACCACTATCATGACTAACTAAATTATACTAAGTTATACATATAAACTATAGATGTGTCTACAAAGAATTTTATCACTAAGGCATGTACTTCATATATGTGTGTGTGTGTGTATGTGTGTCTGTTTATCAGAAATTTACATTACTTTTGGAGAAAATGAATGCAATTAGATATAACTATATTAATTATGACAATCTCAAAATCAAATCCATTAAATGTGACGCTTATTATTAATTTTATATTTTTCATAGTTATAGACATCTATGTATGTGTGTAAATACATGATGATGTTCCAATTGTCTAGTAGAAAAACAGGAAAATAGGTGGAATAATACGATACTGGAGAAATATGCACAGAGTGCAATACACATCTCTATGAAGATTCTATACATTTGTAACATTGTTATTTCTATATTTCATAAGGAGTATTACTCTTTGAAATTTTCAATCATATGTGAAATATGCTATGATTAGCCAACACTCTCTGAACTCCCATCACAATCTACCACCACTAGGTCCTTGTTTTCCACTTGGAACTTTCCAATAAGTCTCATTCCTAACATTTTGTCCTCTTCTACTTCATTAACTAAAAACACAGTGAGTTCAATTAGTACTACCTATATACACATTGATACTGTCATCAGTAGTAAAGAGTGAACCTCCAGAAATCTTCCCCAAAACAAAGAAATGATATTTTGCCCACCAGTCATGAAATACCAAGAGACCTCCAGCTTGCTCCTCCTCAAGAGTACCTCCCTTCCTTGTTGTAATTTTTTAATTGTTACATTATTTTTAGTGTTGATAACAGGGTACACCTGCACCAAGTGGGACACATTTGCCTCAGAGGATGACTTATGTACTTCAATTCTCAGGGATGTAACTGATGTTGCTAAGTTTGCCAGTAGACATGTCTAATTACTCAGTCATTTCATGATCTCTCATGTGGTAATTTTCACTGGTTTGATTTCTGTGCATCTCTGCTGGTAAATCTAGGAACTGAGAGGTCATGTGTGCACTAAGAACATTTAAATCCCTAGAGATAAAATTTCATGTCCTTTAACCCCATCCTCTGCATCTTACATTCTTTTTCATGTTTTATGAAGGTCTTTGATTCTTGGGTGAGTGGCTGGCTTTAATGAATCACCTGTTGCTGAATACTCTGACAATCTTTCTCAACACTATAACGACTCATGAATATCTGCATCAATCATTACAGAGAGCACAATGAGCCTCTGGGATCAAGGCTCAGACAATATACTGGGTATGAACATAAATATTTATAAGGCACTTTGACAACATTCCCATTAGCAATACAACTGAGGTCTGTCAGGGCCTGTATCATCTCTAAACATGGGCTTTAACCACCCTTACCGGGGATGAAGAACTTCCTATGAAAATTGGCCAAAAAATAAATAAGTAAAAATATTGTGTTTTTACACATCATTGACCCTCCCACACATCTACTCAAATGACACTACATCTTATTGTAGAGATGCACAGACATTCAAATTTATTCACAGGAAGTTATTAATGGTATTTAATAGAATATAGAGGAAGGAATCATCCCAGATTTCTAATAAAGCATAAAGAAGGACAAATTTGGACATATAGAAAAGTGAATATTGCTCAATGATAAAAAAAAAACTTGAACTATCTGATCTATAACTATATGGAACTGGAAATTATATACCAAATATTTCACCCATGTTTATGAGGCAAGTGCTGCATATTCTCTTTCATAAGTGTTCCAAGATTTCAATATTGTGTTTGGTGTATTTAATTGTAGAGGCTGAGAGACTTGAATTGGGCCTTTAGAGTATGAGGAATTTACAAACATGATAGAGTAAAATAGAGATAAAAACTGAGAGGAAAATGTTTAAAATAGAGTAGATTATAAGAGCCTGGGTGGTTGTAGGACTCCAAGGAAAGAGTGTCTTCCAGTCACAACTGGAGTCATGCACATATGAATTCACAGAGACTGTGGCTGCAGGCACAGGGCCTGAACCAAGTCAACCCAGATAAAATCCCCAAGTTGGTAGAAGGAAATGAACACAGAATCTCAACCCTAACTGAGAAGAATTGAGACTGACACTAACATGTAAAGGAATAATTAGTTTTCTCCAGGGCAGCCTCACAGGGGATGTTAACCACAGTTAATCATGAGAACACACTTAGCAATTGATAGTCAAAAAAGGAATGAAAGAAAGAAAGAAAGAAAGTAAGAAAGAAAGAAAGAAAGAAAGAAAGAAAGAAAGAAAGAAAGAAAGAAAGAAAGAGAACTCAATGGAATTTTTGCAGACTTTTTTCCTAATATTGCCTTGTTAAACTCCTTTTGTCTCACTTTATTAGTCTCTCTCTCTCTCTCTCTCTCTCTCTCTCTCTCTCTCTCTCTCTCTCTCTCTCTCTCTCTCTGTGTGTGTGTGTGTGTGTTTTATTTCTGTTTTTAATCCCCCATTAAATTTCTGGGTTTCTTTCTTTTTTTTATTTGCTTATATTCAGAAGGAAAAAAATGGTGTGTAGTTGAATGAATTCAGAGGTAGGAAGGATTAGGAATTAGTTGGGGGTGATGAAATCAGTTACTGGAATAAATTGTATCACTTTTTTTCAAAATGTTATAATACTACATGAAAACAAGTGAACATAAATCTGTGAAGTGTTTAACAAAGAAACTTTACTGTGTTTGAGCATGGAGACATCACATGTTAATCACCACAGTACAGATCAGTTAGTACACTTAATTAAAGAACAAAAAACAAAACACACAGAGTCCCCTCCTTATCCTTCTCATCTCTCTATGGGGATTCATGGCATCATTGTGCCACCTCCTGGTAATGAGCTCCCCTGTAACTAGGTTTTTCATGGCTTAAACTGAAGTTGTTGCATTGTCTGGCTTAAGAAGAAATTTATCCAGGTAACTTCAGTGTTTACAGAGATCCACTGAAGAGAGAAATGGCTTTAGTTTACCTGAGGATGATGATTTATACATCAGTGATTTTAAATTGTGCCAATATTACTATAATGTCTATCTTGAAGTCAGTTGGATCCAGCTCTTGCAGTTCCCATTTCTAAAAACATGATGACAGTAGACAACAGGATCTTTCCTGATGTCATAAGACTACACCTGAGGCAGAGCACTTGTGATCAGAGGTAAATCACCCTACATTGTTTAGTAGAAACAGTGAAAAGATGTACACAATAATGGTACACAAGGGTGAGACTATATATATAGAAACAACTAAAATGTTGAAGCAGCTCAGGACCTAGCTAGACTCTTAGAAGCTGAAGCAATTTTGAAATTACTGCTGGAATCGGCCTGTATTAACAAAATGAAAAATTAGTTAAAACTCTTATAGGTAATGAAAAAGAACGAGTAATATGAAAGGTTCGAATCTTAGAGACCTGTGATGAGAATCACACCATGGTGCATCAGGACTGCACATGATCATTGTACATGAACTCTTAGCAGCTATAGTTAACACCACAAAACCTGAATGAATCACTCCAGTCAAAATTAAAGCATGAGAATAAATTAAATAGCTGAACAGCAACTGTCTTTCCTTGTAAGTTTATGTCATTTTGATTGCTTGGGTTGGCATGGTAGAATGTGAGACTTGGATTTCATATATTTTTCTCTCAGGTTAACTCTTCCAACTTGGTTCATGTGTTCTCTGCTTTCCCCACTAAGCAAAGTATAATCATTAATGTGTAATATTTAAAAATATTACAACACAATGGTGTGGTACTTTCAAGAACACAAACCATGTTTTGGACTATTGGCATTTGATATTTGTTGATAAAAATATGCTCACTTTTGCTTTGGAAGGATTCTAGGTGTTGCTTATGTACTATTGAATGACACACATATGTACATACACACAGCACTTATTGGACTCTCTATATTTTTTGCTTAATGAAATAAGGGTGGTCAGTTAGTTGAGAGAAATTTATTGGAAGTTCCCAATGGAAGATATAAGGTAATAGTGGGTGTCAGAGACCAGATTGAGAAAGCCCAGGAATCTTACACCCAGGGCATCCCGCTGCCCAGGTGTTTTCACAGTATGCAGCTAAGAGCCACATAGTTCTTTGTCAAGAGCCCTTCCCCCTCTC
>NW_018392874.1:19290-23191 GCF_900095145.1 Mus pahari | reverse complement strand
AAAATATAAAAGAATAAGCAAACTCATTCTGAAAAATAAAAGTAACAATTTATATATGATTAGAATCATCATGGTAATGATTGTTTCACACTGTGCATATTTCACCCATAATTTCTACTCTTTCATTTCTTGACTCTCCTATTTTTCTCTATTTTGTTAGGCACTTTCATTTATACAGTGTAAGGTATTGATATACATAATTGTATATAAGAATGCAGTGTATAAGAACTACAAATGAGATACTCATATGTTGTCTACATATATTCATTAATACAGTTAATATATTGGAAAGTTAATATCATTGACACATCTGTGGCTGAGGACTCTGTAATCATTCTCACCCTTTTGAACAGCCATGAATGTCTGCATCAATCATTATTCATTGAAAAAAGAAGCTCCTTGGTCATGGCTGAGAATAGTTCTAATCTATTGTAAAAACATAAGAATGTATAAGGCATTTTGATATCTTGAACTTCAGAAATACAACTAGGGTCAACTATGGACTCTGTCATCTCAGACCATGGACCTTTGACCATGTTTATGTGGGAGAAGGCTGTTTCTAGAGTTATGCACTAGTAGGTACACCTTACCTGAAGCCTGATATTAAAGACTGCAAGGTTAGGAACAATATAAGATCACTGATATTTATGTCTTTGTACTTCTAAACTGCATGACATTGTTCTATAAAAACAAAACAAACAAAAAAAAAACAAAAAAAAAACAAAACAAAAAAAAAAAACAAAACTCGGTATCAGGTAGAAGGTAGTAGAATACCCTGAGGAGTAGAAGGTTGATTTCTCTATGCCCTGTACCGTAGTCCTTATCTAAGAGTGAAATATAGAATAAAACTGGCTAAGACCAAAAACTCTAGATACAGCACATGCTGGAAAAGAAAACAATCCCCCATTGCTGGTGGGAATGAAAACTTGAACATCCACTCTGGAAATCAGTCTTGGGATATCTCAGAAAATTTAGAATGGTTCTGCCTGAAGACCCAGCGATAACACTATTTGGACAGATATACCAACCTCTCTTCCATGATACAAGGAGGTGTATTCTACTATTTTCATAGCAGCTCTATTTGTAGTAGTCAGATGCTGGCAAAATAAAATTGCCCCTCATGTAGAGAATGGATACAAAAAAATGTGATTCATTTACAGGATGGAATACTGCTCAGCTTTTAAAGGCAATTACATAATGAATTTTGCAAGCAAATGGATGGAACTAGAAAATATCATACTTGAATCTGGTGTTTCTCTTCTCAAGTTTGTCTGTTTTCAGGATTCTATCAGATTGTGTTTACTTTATTGCATCTATTTCCATTTTTAGGTATTATGTCATTTTAGTTATTACCTTCATCTGTTTCATTGTATTTCCTCTATATCTTTAAGGGATTTATTTGTTTCCTCCTAAAAACCTCTATCTGTTCGATTGTATTTTCCTGTATTTCTTAAGGGATTTATGCATTGCCTACTTAAAGGCCCCAATCATCTTTGTAAGACTGAATTTAACGTCACTTTCTTGTATTTTGATTGTGTTAGGATATCCAGGGCATGATATAGTTGGTTAACTATGCTTTGGAGGTGTCATGTTGCCCTGGCTCTTGTTTGTGTTCTTTCAAGTGTCTTTAGCCATATAGACCATACTGGTCCTAGATGTAGTTGTAGTCAGTATTTGGAGGTGTTGGGGTCTCTCACCTCCACTAACCACTCTCCCTCTAAACTATATATTGTGCCCCTTGCAGACGCACAGGATTGCTATTAAGAAGACCTCCCCAGATCTCCCAGAATGCAGCGTCCTCAGACTGCCCTATGTCGTCGTCATCACTGCCCACTGTCACCACCCACTGTCACTCGGACCAACCACTAATGTCGTCTCCACCCACTCGTTCGGACCCGCCTTCCAGATACATCTTGCTCATGAACAGACCGTGTGCCATAGAGAGATAGAGAGAGACAGGAGGCAGAGCTTCTCCAGGGGACACAGGGAGGGCTAAAAATCCTTCCTTTTCCGATTAAAAAAAGTCATGCTCTAATCAGCAAATGGACAGGGCATTTGTTTCCCTTTGCAGCCCACCTATATTAGGATGTTTAGCTCTTAAGTATGAACCCAGTCCAAGTGTTTTTTGCCCACGCAGTTACACACAAGTGGCACCAACGTGGCTGGAGATGGCGTAAACATCAGGCGCTGCCGTGGAGCTTCACGCGTGTAGTGAGTATGGTATCGTGCATCCCGGGGTAAAAAGGTATTTATAGGCACAAATTTGAATTGAGCAATGAAGTGTTTAACCCAACACCTCATTCCTCAAAGGGCAGTGCACAAGGATGGGACATTCAAGTATTTGTCCGCAGTCCTACAGACTGCACTCAGGCAAGGGAAAATTGGGTTTAAAAAATTTTTTTAAATCCTCCTGGCCACGTCCTAGAGAGTAAATGTAGGGTAATATTCTCCTGGAGACAGACCAAAGTACAGAGATGTCTGGCTTTCGCTCTGGACTCCTACAGTAAAAGTTTGATACCTTTTTGTATTGTTATGTCTGGTGCACCAATTGTCCACGTGTTGAGTCATGTGCGTTCTTGTTTCATTGTCTGTATGAGTGGCCATTCTGTATTCCACGTCTAAATGTATTAGAGTTTGCTAAATTCTTGTTTGCTTTCGCAGTCTTGCCACTGCGACCTTAACGAGGCTTGTGGCTTAAGTGCCTTTAAACTCTGAATTTTAGAGCAAGAAAAAAGTTGATTGTCGGTTTTTTTCCTACAGATTTCTTATGATTAGTGTTTTTAGTACATGACAAGGGTCCTTATTTGTAATTTTATAGCTAAACAATGTAAAGTTCTGTGGTCTAAATTTAAAATTCGCTTCATTTCAGTCTTTGACTTGCTTTAAGGTTATAAAAAATGCTCTACATGGCTTAAGCTATTGATGTTCTCTAAAGGTTTTGACCTTGATTACAAACGGTTAGCTTTAAATTGTTTAACTCAGGGTTAAAGTCATTCAAGGTTTGGTAAGGTGTTTTAAAATTGGGCTTTACCTTCCCTGTGGTGAGGATTAAGCTCAAAATGGCCTTGGTGGGCTTTTCTTTTTTTCTCAAACCATGCCAAAAGAAGTTCTTGTGGCCACACCCTCTGCCTTCAGGGAGACTGTCCACATGTTGCTAATAGTAAATATTTAATTCAAAATTTATAGGAGGCCAATCAGGCATTGCAGGGTGGCTTGCCTACTTCATATAAAAGTATTAAAGAGTTTGTTTTTACTTGATAATTGTTAAGGGTTTGCTTCTGCTAAACTGGTTATTATTAATATGTTTTACCTCTAAGTATAGCTTATACAGCTTACAGTATATAAAAATAATTTTTATTATCTCTGCTTTAATACAATAAGCTAAGAGTTTAAATTTTCAGCGTGCTGAAGAGCTAAACATCCTAATATAGATGGGCTGCAAAGGAAAACAAATGCCCTGTCCATTTGCTGATTAGAGCATGACTTTTATTAATCGGAAAAGGAAGGATTTTTAGCCCTCCCTGTGTCCCCTGGAGAAACTCTGTCTCCTGTCTCTCTCTATCTCTCTATGGCACGCGGTCCGATCATGAGCTGAGATAACTCCTCCTAAAACTGATCTTTATAAGTCAGATTTCACAGTTTCTAATGTTCTTAATTTAAAAGTTAAAAGCTTGAAACAAGGCAGCTTAGCTTGTCCAATTTTGGACCAAGGCAGTCAAGCAAGGGAGTGTTAAAAATATAGCTTTAAATTAGATTTATATTATCCATTGATACTCAGCTAACTCACAGGTCAGCTTGGCATACAGACCTCTTGTAAGTTGTCATACTTGCAGCATTCTGTGGAGAAAACACAAGCTTTTCTCTACCCCATAAGGGTAGCTGTTTAGGATTAGCCATATAA
>NW_018392874.1:12609-18767 GCF_900095145.1 Mus pahari | reverse complement strand
AGCAACTTTAAGCTGAGATATATAGACCATTAATGTACAAATTCAAGCTTGATTAACCTTTCTAAAAAACTGTCTACATCACTCAGTTTAATTATTTGTGCTGAAACAGGAGGAAGCTAAAAAGGATAAACATGTGATCTGATTTACAATTACTTTTCTAAATAAAAGCTGCTTTAATTACAGAAAAAAAAAGGGTGTAAGTATACAAATGCACGCATAAAGGCAATTTTTTTCTCTAGGATGATTATCAATTGTATCTAAAAATGATTGTATGCAGTAGGCCAAATAGTAATATTTTGCAATATCCAATTAGATTGCTGTTTGGAAAGGGGAAATTTTTAATTTTAATTAGTACTACAGCACCTTTACAATAGGATGTCAAGATTATACTTAGAGAAGAAAAATGATTTTACATGAATGACATTTTATGTCAAACAATTGCTGTGGGCACTTAATAACTATAACTGAATTAAGCAGCTAGNATATAGTTACCAATGAGTACAATTGATAGCAATTAGAAAAGCTTATTTCGTTTCTTGCAAGGACTTTTGTTTTTTTACCAATGAAATTGCATTTTTCAAAATAAATTAGAAAGGTTTAAATTAATTCGAAGTCTTAAAATAAGATCCTAGCCCATTAACAACTCTTGGAAGCTTGAGAAAAATAAACATTTTGAAGCAATTTAATTTTTTGTTGTAAAATTTTACATATCACAATTTTATTTAGAATAACTAAAACCTTAAACATCAAAAGGATACGATCTCTGAGAGCAGGATTCCAGGTAAACCTTTGTATAGGTCGTAGCTAATATGGAGGAAGATGAAGTTCGATGGCTCTGGTATGGTAGGGATGTAATGGATATACTTGGTTGGTGTGGTTTCAGTCCTGCAGTTCTGTATGATTCAAATCCAATGAACATGGGCAAAAAGGTGGCAGAATGGATGTCCCTCTGTATGGGGATGACCGTACTTATGACAAACTACATTGAGGAATGGAACATGAAGAGGCCAACTGCTATATACAAAAAGAATCCCATTGGAGCAATAGAGGCACCAAACCACCCACAAAACTTTCAACCCAAATTTTTTCCTGTCTACAAGAAATGCAGGTATAAAAATGGATCAGTGACTGTGGGAATGGCCAACCAAATGGCCAAATTTGAGACCCATCTCATGGGCAAACACCAATCTCTGGCACTATTAATAATAAACTGTTATGCCTATAGATATGTGCTTCTCAAAACTATCCTCTGAGAGGCTCCACCCAGCAGCTGACTGAAACAGATGCAGAAAGGCCCATAGACAAACATTGGACAGATCTATGAGAGTCTTATGAAAGTGTTGGGAGAAGAATTGAGGGATCTGTAGGGGATAGAAGTTTCAAAGGAAGACTCACAGATTCAACTAACATGTATACTTTGATTTCTGAGAGACTAAACCACCAAACAAAGAACATATAGAGGCTGGGACTAGAACCGATGAATATATGCAGCCGATGTCCAACTCAGTCTTCAGGTGAATCCACCAAGACCTAGAGTGGAAGCTGTCCATATTGCCTTCCTGTGGATCCTGTCCTCCTCACTTGTCTTCCTTCTCTGGCTGCAATGGGAGAGAGTGTGCCTTGTATTGCAGAGACTTGATGTGCCAGGGTAGGGGGATACCTAGGGAAGGGAGGGCTCCACACTCTCAGAGAAGAAAAGAATAGAGGAGAGAATGTGTGAGAAGGGGACAGGGAGGATGTAAAGTGAATAAATAATGAAAATTTAAAAAAAAACAGAAATTTAATGTTCCAATTTGACCTCAATGAGATGAGAATAAGCAAGAATATAAGTGATAACATATAAGCACATGGGTACAGAAAAAAAAGTAATCGTTGCTAGCTTTTGATGTGAGTGTAAACTTGTGCAGTGACTTTGGAAATCACTTTGACCATGTCACCATGAATAGTGAACAAAATGGTGCTGTGTCCCAGCCTCATCCCCCCCCCCAGCATGTACTCAAATGACTCTATATTATTACCAAGACATCTCCACATCCATTCACAGCAGCTGGAAGATGGAATCCAACTAGATTTGTAACAAAAGTCAGATAGATATTGGCAATGTGGGACGTGTAGACAATGAAATACTACCCATAGTAAATCATGAATTATGAAAACTAAAAGTATTGAATGGACCTGGAAAAAGATATGTTGAATGGGGTCACCTGAGTCCATATGAGAAATGCTCCCTGGTTTCTTTCATATATTTTGCTTATTTGAATATTTTAAATGTGTTGAATTAGTAGAAGTAAAGAACATAATGCATATAAACAATATATATATTTATATAATATATACATAAGATATAATGTACATATACATTTACATATATATACATGTAATTAGCTAAGTATTTTTATGTGAATCCTGAATGTAACTGTGAAATTTAGTGGTTTCCTGACTTTTCTACATGTTCTTGGGTATTTTCTCCTCTTGTTTATTTCTGTGTCCAAGTTCAAGACAATAGATATTGCTTCATTTTGCTATATTTTATTTCATTGTGTTTGGCTTTTATTTCCTAGGAACCTGTTCTTTTCTACTGATAGATATAAAGGGAATATATCCAGAGGAGTCGGAGGAGGTGGGGAGGAATTCTGGGGAGCAGGAAAGAACCAAACTCTAATCAGGTTATATTGTATGACAAAACAATCTGTTTTCAATAAAAGGGGGAAAACTGATTTTTAAAAATCAGAGTGAAGAAGAGGACAAAGAAGAAGAAGAGGAAGACACTCAGTGGTCTGTGTCTGGTCATGATCTATGGCTATGTAAGGTTCATGAGTGCAGAAAGCCAAGTAGAAAGTAGATGGGTGACATGTGTTTGGTTATTTATTTATTTGTTGGTCTCTTTGTTTGTTTGTCTGTTTATTCTGACTTAGGTATATTTGAACAGAGGTACCTACATGTTTAGACAGTGAGGCTTCCAGAAGACAAGAGTTATTAATTAAACATCTAAGTGCCAGCCACAGGATAACACACTATTATAAGTTAATGGTCATAGAATCCTTACAGGTGGTACAAAATTATAAGGTGTTGCAATTTCTCTAAGTTTCACACAATTACTCCACAATTAAATCTTGGTTCTCAGAAAGAATTTAAACACTGAATAGATTAAAAGAGCCAGAGGAGCTGGCACCAAAGAAACTGTCTTCATACATAACAGGACTCATGCACATATGAGCCTACAGTGACTGTGACAGCATGCAGAAGGTTTGCATAGACTCCATCCACAAGATATTAGTGTTAAAAATAGCTTTATCTAATGGAGCAACACTGGGTCTATTAACCACACTTAAAGGTGGACACATGTCCAGCAGTAGAAGTAAGAAGTTTCATGCTTGCCAGGCGTGGTGGTGCACGCCTTTAATCCCAGCACTTGGGAGGCAGAGACAGGTGGATTTCTGAGTTTGAGGCCAGCCTGGTCTACCAAGTGAGTACCAGGACAGCCAAGGCTATACAGAGAAACCCTGTCTCGAAAAACCACAAAAAAAAAAGTTTCATGCTTGGGGACTATGGAAGAGGGTAGTAATGTAACACTGCTGATTGTGTGAATATCCCTGTGTTTCTGAGACTGCAAAGGAAGTTCATCTAAGAACAAACATTTATGTACAATATTAGAACATATTGCAATTAAAAGGTATATATATATATATATATATATATATATATATATATATGTATATGTATAAATATATTGTATTGGTAAATGAGTTCGATGAAATGTGATTTAATATAATGACCAACCTACAGGAATTCTATATACATACCTGAGCACGTTAAGATATTCACATTCTAAGAGAGGTGAACTTCTACTGGGACACAGAGCCAGAGTTAGCAACACACCTGAGGTCACTNAATACTTAACTATGAAAGGAGTGTTTCTTTGCCAGGATGTTGGTGATTTGGAATTTGTAAGTTAAATTCACATTACCTTTATCTCCATCTATTTCAACAAATGTTATGGTGTCTCAGAATCAAGTAATATTTTTTTAATATATTTTAATTTGGTAATTTTATTTATTTACATTTCAAATGTTATTCCCTTTTTTTTCTTTTGGTTTCCCCTGTGGAAATCTGCTATTCCATCCTCCCTCCCCTGCTTCTATGAGATTGCTACCTCACCCACCCTCCCACTCATGTGTCACCAACCTGGTGTTCCCCTACTCTGGGGCATCATGCCTTTGCAGGACCAAGGTGCTTTCCTGCCATTGATGTTCAAAATGGCCATCCTCTGCTACATATAAGTCTGGAACCATGGGTTCCTCCATTTGTATTTCTCCATTGGTAGTTTAGTCCCTGGGAGCTTGGGAAGTTTTGTTGGTTGATATTGTCCTTCCTATGGGATGCATTCTTCTACATACTGAACTCCAGTTGAAACAGCACCATTTTTTGAAAATGCTGTCTTTTTTTCCACTGAATGGTTTTAGCTCCTTTGTCAAAGATCAAATGACCAGAGGTGTGTGGTTTCATTTCTGGGTATGCAACTATGTTCAATTGATCTACCTGCCTGTTTCTGTAACTATGCCATACAGTTTTTAACACTCTTGCTCTGTAATACTCTTTGAGCTCAGGGAAGGTAATTCTCAGTGACATTTTTATTATGCATCATCATGATTTTCTGTTTTGATTTTAATAAGAAAATGTCAATAGTGGTAGTCACTGGTGAAGAAATTGCAAAGGTATAGTGTGCCGTAGGTGTAGCCTAAACCAGCATCACTTTATTTTTATATGTCCTTTTACAAAGCTGACAAAGGCACTATAGGGCTATTAGGAGACAACAATAAATGGGCATTTAAAACTTTTATTTCTGAGCAATTCTAAAGGTTAATTTTTCTGTCATCTCTGTCCTAACTCAGCTTGCTTCTCCTCTAGGGTTTCTGACACACTCAGGATGTGGGTACAACACTGTGTCTTGCACAGACTGCAGAGTCCTCAGATGTCAGGCCGCTGAGCTGCATGTAGGCAGTGCTGGAGTATTTGTCTGCAGTAAGTTTGGCCTTGCCCTTGAACTTCTCATTGTAGTTAGTATCACCATCTCCAGGATAAATCTCTCCAATCCACTCAAGGCCCTTTCCAGCCCTCTGTTTTACCCAATGCACCCATTCGCTTGTGAAGGTGTAACCAGAAGCCTTGCAGGACATCTTCACTGAGGCCCCAGGCTTCACCAGCTCAGGCCCAGACTGCTGCAGCTGGACCTGGGAGAGGACACCTGTGGAGAGAAAGGCAGAGTGGATGTCATTGTCACCTCAGGCCCTGTCTCCTCTTCAGAATGGAACTAGTGAGCCCCTTACCTGCAGTTACTGACAGGAGGAAGAGAAAGACCCAGCTCCATTCCATGGTTAGAGTCAGTGTGTTCAGGGATGTGGAGAGGACATTGATCATAGGTTGTTTTCATGGTGTGGACATCCCTGTATTTACTGCCATAGTCTTGGGTTATTTGCATATTCGTGAGCAGTACATTTCTTAGTTAAGTTTCTAGTACATCCAGAGAAGAATTGGAGAGGAAGGACTGAGAAGGCACATGGGTCAGGCAGCAGGATGCTCAGGTCCAAGTCCTAATCCTCTCTGAAGAAGTGCATCCCAAACACTTTTTCTGAGCCCTGGTCAGATTTTCTGGATGGAACTTCAGGTATTCATCTCTCAATACATTGTTGGCCTGAGACTGTTGCTCCTCTTTGGGACAATGTAAACACATGGACTTACAGATGGTGCTTTGTGATGAGGAGGAGGAGGAGGAAGAGGATGATAATGATGAGATGATGATGATGATGATATGATATGATGATATGATATGATGATAATATGATGATGATCAGGAGGAGGATGATATGATGAGGATGAGGATGAGGATGATTTTGATGGTAAAATCCAAAAATGGCTAACCTTAGAGAATTAGAACCTTCTTTCAGATATGTTCAAGTAATATTTCCTTTCCCAGAGGTTATATATTTCAAAATTCCCTAAAATGCCTAAAAGTATATGTGGTTAAAAATATTTACTCATCAATGAATATTACACCACTATCATGACTAATTAAATTATACATATAAACTATAAATGTGTCTAAAATGGATTTTATCACTAAGGCATGAATTTCACACACACACACACACACACACACA
>NW_018392874.1:6715-12599 GCF_900095145.1 Mus pahari | reverse complement strand
CACACACACACACACACACACATATATATATATATATATATATATATATATATATATATATATATATATATATATATAAGTTTTTATCAGTACTTTACATTTCTTTTGGAGAAAAGGAATGGAATTAGATATAACTATATTAAGTAAGACAATCTCAAAATCAAAAACATTAAATGTGACTCTTATTATTTACTTTTATATTTTTCATAGTTATAGACAAGAATGTATGCATATACAAGCTGATGTTCCAATTGTCTAGTAGAAAAAAACAGGAAAATAGGAGGAACAAGATGTTACAAGAGAAATATGAACAATGTACAAAATACAACTGTATTAAAATTCTATACACTTGTAACATTGCTATTTCTAGATTTCATAGGGAGATTTACTCTTTGAAATTTTCAACCACATATGAAATATGCTATGATCAGCCAACACTCTCTGAACTGCCACCACAGTCTACCACCACTAGGTCCCTGTTTTCCACTTGGAACTTTCCAATAAATCTCTTTCCTAACATCCTGACCTCTTCTATTTCATTAAATAATGACACAGTAAGGTTAATTAGTACTAGCTATACACACATAGATAGGGTCATCACTAGTAAAGGGTGAACCTCCAGAAATCTCCCCCCAAACAAAGAAATGATATTTTGCCCACCAGTCATCAAATGCCAAGAGACCCCCAGTTTACTATGGTTCCTCAAGAGTACCTCCCTTCCATGTTGTAATTTTTTAATTGTTACATTTTTCTTAGTGGTGATAACAGGATATACCTGCACCAACTGGGACACATTTACCTCAGAGGATGACTTATGTACTTCAGTTCTCAGGGATTAACTGATGTTGCTAAGCTTGCCAGTAGACATATATCTACCTGCTCAGTCATTACGAGGTCTCTCAGGTGGTAAATTACACTGGTTTGATTTGTGTGCATCTGTGCTGGTAAATGTAGATACTGAGAGTGGTTGCAGGACTCCAAGGAGAGAGTGTCTTCCAGACACAATTGGACTCATGCACATATGGATTCACAGAGACTGTGGCTGCAGGGACAGAGCCTGAACCAAGTCAGCCTCCATAAAAATCCACTAGTTGGGAGGGAATGGACACAGGATCTCAGCCCTAACCAAGAAAAACTGCGACTGACACTCACATGTAAAGGAATAATTCGTTTTCTCCAGTGCTGTCTCACAGGGGATGTTAAGCACAGTTTATCATGAGGATATGCTTAGCAGTTCATTGACAAAAAAAAGAGAACTGAATGGTATTTTTGCAGACATTATTTCTAATAATCCCTTGTTCAACCCCTTTTGCATCACTCATGTTTTGCCTATTTATCATGGCTACAGAGTTGTGATTTTATGGGTCTCTGTATCTCTCTGTCTCTCTGTCTCTCTGTCTCTGTCTCTCTCTCTGTCTCTCTCTGTCTCTCTCTGTCTCTCTCTCTGTCTCTCTGTCTCTCTCTCTCTCTCTCTCTCTCTCTCTCTCTCTCTCTCTCTCTCTCTCTCTAGCTTGCTCTGTGTGTGTGTTGCTTATTGTTTTATTTGTTTGTTTTCAATCCCCCTTTAAATTTCTTTTTTTTATTACAATCAGAAAGATAAAAGGTGTGCACTTGCATGAATTCGGAGGTAAGAAGGTTCTGGAAATAGATGGGGGTGGCAAAATCAATTATTAGAATAAATTGTATCACTTTTTTAAAATATTATAAAAACCAAATAAAAACAAATGACATAAATCTGTGAAGTGTTTAACAAAGAATCTTTACTGAGTTTGAATATGGAGATATCATGTGTTAATCACGGCACTGAAAATCACTTAGTACACTTAATAATGATAATAATAAAAAACCACATAGAACAGAGTCCCCTCCATATCTTTCTCATCTTTCTATGGGGATTCATGGCCTCATTGTTCCATCTGCTTTTCATGAGCTCCCCTGAAACTAGGTTTTTCATGGTTTAAACTGAAGTTGCATTGTGTGGCTTAAGAAACAACTTATCCATGTAACTTCAGTGTTTACAGAGATCCACTGAAGAGAGATGGTTTTAGTTTACCTGGGGATGATGATTTATGCCTCAGCAATTTTAAGTTGTGCCAATATTATTATTAAGTCTCTCTTGAAGTCAGGATCATCCTTGCTGGCAGTGGGATCCAACTCTTGATGTTCCCATTTCTAAAACATAATGCCAGTAGATAGCAGGTTTTCCACTGATATCATAAGGCTAGACCTGGGTCAGAGCACCAGTGTTCAGAGGTAAGTCACTCACCCTACTTTGTTTAGTAGACATGGTGAAAATAATTACACAATAATGGTGCACAGAAGTGAAGCTATACATATAAACAACTAAAATGTTGAAGCAGCTCAGTACATTCCTGGACTCATAGAAGCTGAAACAGTTTTGAAATTACTATATTAACAAAATGAAAAATTAGTTAAAACTCTTATTGATGATGAAAAAGAAACATCGAGATGGAAGGTCTGACTCCTAGAGATCTGCAATGAGAATCGCTCCATGGTGCGTCAGGACTGCACATGGTCATTGTACTGAATAACTCTTAGCAGCAATAGTTACCACAACAAAACCTGAATAAAGCAAGCCAGTCAAAATTAAGTCTTGCTAATAAGTAAAATACCTGAGTAGAAAATATGTTTATTTGTAAGTTTAACCATGTAATTTTGATTGCTTGGATCAGTGCAGTAGAATGTGAATGTGGATTTCATATATTTTTCTCTCAGGTTATCACATCCAACTTCATGTATGTGTTCTCTGCATAAATGTTCCTTTATAGTCAGAAGTCATTGATGTCCTGAGGATGCAGTCATGTGAATTGACAATTCACAGAACATCACACAGTTTCTGAACAGTTAAGGAAGATAGAACATGCATTCAACTGGTCCTTCTCCATCAATCCTGCAGTATTTGGTGCATCCAATTTGTGAACCCAAGGTTAGAACACAATATACTTGAATAATCTTCATTGATGTACTATTATTGTTGTTTAAATATGAGTAGCTATACTTCAGATATTTAAACATACATGATTACATATTCCTACACAGTGCTCTTGGTTTCTCTCATCGTGAGAAAAATATCCCATATTTGACCTTAATTAATTAAACATCGACTTCTCAAATGCTTTACTAACACATTTCCTGCCTAGGAATGAGGGAACACTGGATTAGAAAGGTACACAGGTAGAGATAAAGCTTTCTAAGCACACATATTCTCCACCCATAGGATCCTGTCAGTGAAATTCCCTCTCTCCTCCCATCTCATTAAATGCTTAGAAATGCAGTATGGTAAACAGATTGAGTTGCACAATACATTTACATGATTTCTATTTCCTTCTCAATGTGATTTTTTTATTGTTAATTTTTCAGACTGTTACTCTTGCTCCTCCTCTTCCTATTGATTCCTGTATGTGAGGGTCCCAGGAATTCATCCATGGATACATGCGGTGATGCATTTTCCCTTAAGACTCACTGTTGCTCTTCTATCCTCAGCTGCTCTGGCCCAGTTACAGCCTCATTAATGAAGAAGAGACCCTGATCTCTCCTGTTTACAACTTACTACAAATGGGAACTGCTAGAGAGGGATCCAATTGCCACTAGGAAAGAGGATGAGTGAGAGGATCATTGATGATAATGTAGAAACAAATACCAGCTATCTTCTCTCACTAAACAAGAGCA
Source organism: Mus pahari (assembly GCF_900095145.1). Taxonomy (NCBI): domain Eukaryota; kingdom Metazoa; phylum Chordata; class Mammalia; order Rodentia; family Muridae; genus Mus; species Mus pahari. The sequence goes on along the minus strand of NW_018392874.1, from coordinate 8,909 downwards.
ATTTCTCCATACAGCTAAGCCTTGTCAGCACTGGAGTTGAAAGAATATGTTACTGCTCCAGATGGATTGGGCAAACTCAAGTTAAACCACACCATGTCTACCTGTAGGGCTGGAGAGATGGCTCAGTGGTTAAGATCACTGACTGTTCTTCCAGAGGGGTTGAGTTAAATTCCTAGCAAACACATGGAAGCTCACAACCATCTATAATGGGGTCTGGTACCCTCTTCTGGTGTGCCTAAAGAGAGCAATAGTGTCCTTACATACATACATACATACATACATACATACATACATACATACATACATACATGAATAAATAAATAAACATTTCTTTAAAAAAAAAACAAAGAATTGCTTAAAAAATGAAATCTACCTCAAGGGGAGTTGAGGACCAGCAGGGGTTGGAATGGGGCTAAGAATCCCAATATACAGTTGTTTGTATAGAAAGAAATATGTATTCTCTGTGATTTCCTTTTTTGAGTCTAGTAAATTGATTTTCACCTGTTGTGATTGATATATAATGATTTGGGTTTCAAACATAGTGAAGATTCCTTGTTAAGCTCTTCAAGAAATTAGAATTTCTTTTTATTTGATTTTGTATATTTTTTAAAAAAAATTCATACAATGTATTCACATCACAGAATCCCTCCCCAAATTTATGACAGCAACTTTCTCATAAAATCAACTACACAGCCTTTCATTCCTTCTTGAAAAAGGAAAGTATGGAACAAAAAATAAAGAGGGATTAAATATATTTCCATAAACTAGAAGTATATACAAGCACACACACACACACACACACACACACACACACACACACAAACACTCAAACAAAAATAAAAACCCATAAAACTGTACCTTTGCAAACATAATGTATAGCAAAAGACAAGTTGAAAAAACACAGAAATTGACGTGAGAATAAATATCTACAACAATATTGTTGAGTTCATCTTGTGTTGACCTTCCATTGTTGCACATGTGTCTACCCTTAAGTATGGTTAGTAAACCCAATCATTCTCCATTGGAGAAAGCTAATTTTTCCTTTGCATGTGAGGGTCAATTTCAGAAACTTCTTGTTTAAAAGTGAAAACTTGTGGCCATGTCCTTCTCTCAACACTAGGTCTCCATTTGGATTTAGTCTCTGCATACCCTGTGCATGCTGTCTTAGTCTCTAGGTTCATATGTGCATGAGTCCTGTTATGTCTGGAAGATAGTTTCCTTGGAGTCATCCCACTCTTTCTGCTCTTATAGTCTATTCAGTATTTAAATTCTTTCTCAGCAAAGAGGTTCATTATGGAGTAATTATGAAACCTAGAGAAACGGGAATACCTCATATTTTTTGGCACCTAAGAGGACTCTCTGACCATTAACTCACAGTGAGTTATCCTGTGACTGGCACTGAAAGGTTCAATTAATAACTCGTCTTCTGGGATCTACACTTTCTACACATGTTGGTACCTCTGCTCAAATATACCTGGGTCAAAATAAAACACAAAGTTCATCCCTGTGCTTTCTACTCGGCTTTCTGCAAGCATGTATCTCACATGACCCTAGATCATGACCAATTCCAGATCACTGAGACAATGCTAATAACAAAACTGCAAGTCTTATCTGCATATCACAGGTTTTTTTCATAGATTTTCCTTGAATTTATTATTGTTGATAAAAATACCCTATCAATAGATCCATAAATGCTATGATAACCTTAACATTAAATTACTCCATCAACAAATAGATATTCCCAAATGTATACTAGGCCTCCATTAACTATTGATTATTTCTCCACAGTTTGCCATAAAATTAAAATTTTAATTATTTTCTCTTTTTCTTAATAAGGTACTTTACTTTACTCCTAGTATCCCTGTGTTTTTATGTTTCTTTTTCCCTACATTGAATGATCCTAGATTTCATCTTACCTTTTTCATAACACCATTGTCTTATTCTCCATTTACCAACACCACTTCACGTTTGAAACATTCTGTGTCATCTATCTGCATTCATTTTATCTCTGTTTCATTTTATCATATTTAATAATTACGATCATAGTGATTACCTTTTGTTGTTGTTGTTGTTGTTGTTGTCTTGTTCTTTTTCCTCCTTCTTCTTTCTTCTTTCTTCTTCTTCTTCTTCTTCTTCTTCTTCTTCTTCTTCTTCTTCTTCTTCTTCTTCTTCTTCTTCTTCTTCTTCTTCTTCT
>NW_018392874.1:0-5680 GCF_900095145.1 Mus pahari | reverse complement strand
AAATGCCTGTGTAAGATATAGCTGAGATACAACATGATTTTCTTTCCTATTATTGGTGACATTTTCAAACTGATTTCCAAAGTCACTACATTAGTTTACACTCACATCAAAAGCAAGAAAGGCATAGGGCCTACCTTCCAATGAGGTTAATAAAGAAAGAGAGAGTCCACTGAAAAAGACTGATTGTCCATTGTAAATGAGTACCAGTCGTAGATAGTTAGTGGTCTGAGCACATGTTCTCTTTGCCTTCTTGGGGCCCCATTTGTTTCAAAAGATCTAAGCCCTATGCTTGTTTCCATGTTTTATGTGAGTCCACAGTGCATCAGTCCTATGGTATCTGAATGAGAATGTTTCAGTAGAGTCATCCATTTTCTCTGTGATTTACATTCTTCCTTTGCAATGGTGCATTAGTCCTTGGAGAAATTTTTGATGAGCACAACACATTTAGTACCAGTGCTCTACAAATTACACATTTCTGGTTCTCTCTTACCTCCCATCTACTGTAAAACATGTCTCTGATGATGGATAAATGAGTTACTGGCTTAAGTATATGATTAAGTAAATAAAAATCAGTTTGGGGGTATGTTGATCTATCAGAACAGTGGCATATGATTTTCCCTTAGTGTCATGGCCTACCCAGTTTCAGTTTCTTGGCAATTTCAGCAGAGTCAGCCATGGCAAACCCTAACCCTAACCCTAACCATAATTTCATAAGCCTTAAATTTCATTAAAGAATAAATGATTAATCCCACAATGTTTGTGACACTATTGCAGAAGCATAACCCATAGGCAAGTAACTACTGTAGACAACAGGGTTAATACATAGACTGATTATGATCTTTCTCATCCAATACCATACAAAGTACCTCCAGTACTATGAACAGTAATCAATAGGAATGAAACTTACACTTGGGGACAAGCTCAACTTCTGTGTTCATTGAAATATATGTGTTGTCTTGAACCCTATGGTGTTAAAGTTAGTTTGTAGAGAGAAACAAATAGACTTTGGAACAGCCTGAGTTATATGGGAGTATCTGTGGACACTCTTTTTTCAATGACTCAATATGAGAATACTCATCCAGTAATTCTCATCTTGAGCTGTTTACTGAAGTTGAAAATTACACTAAATTAGAATCTTCTCCTGTGGGAATTTGAAGTCTAAAATTCAGTGAAATCATAGCTCTGAACCACCTGGTGTAGGCACCAAACATCCATCAGCTTTAAAAACAAAACACAGACAGAATCATTTATGAACATCTCAATAGGATCCTAGGGTGAATAACAGGAAGAGAAAGCTCTTAACCTAAGAGCAAACAGGAAACCACAGAGGCCAGAGGATAACTGAGGTCATACCATCTTATGATATAATAGGAAGGAACAGAGCTGAGAATCAGCCTGAAATACTGTACAGCTGAAAACTGAGGCTGTGTCAATGTGTTCTGCGAGCACAGTAGTAAGTGTCAGTATCTGCAGTGTCCACACTGGTGATCTTGAGGAATACCTGGTTGTTGGTGGTGTCCTTGGAGATTGTGATTCAGCTCTTCAGGGATGGGTTATAGTGGTTGCTGTCATTCTAATAAATGTGTGCCAACCATCCATTCCAGACCCTTCCCTGAAGGCTGATAAATCCAGCTCATACCCATTCCATAAGTGTTCAGTGAAAACCCAGAGAAAGAACAAGTCAGACTGAGGGTCTGGGAGGGCTGCAATATCCCAGCGCCAGAATCTTTCAGAGTAACCTGGGACAGGACACCTGGGGAGAAAATAAAAAGGAGACAGTAAGTTTGGAATAGTTGAGGATAGAAAAGTTCATCCCTTAGGAAACCTTGGCACTCACATGCAGGGACAATCAGCAGCAGGAATGAGGAAGTAAGCCTGTCCATGGCTGCACACTAGTGAGTACACAGGCCCAGCTTGGGCTTTTCAACCCAAGGTTGGGTGGATCCAGGAGAGATTTGCATCCCTTCCCCAGGTGCTGCCTCTGATGTTATACTTAAGTTTTAGGACTCAAGAGGCATCAGTCTATGATGGGAGACACAGGAGTCCTCAAGAGAGTTCATTTCTGTTTCCCATAGAGTGTAGGTAACACACAAGGCTATGTTTCTCAGTACATAACCCTTCTGGTGAGTGATGTTGGAAGGCATTAGATTTGAGAGAGACCCTCATTCTAACACAAAGGGCCCAGACTCTGTTCACTCATCTAGGAATCACTTCCCTATGATTTTCCATCAGGACAGATGAGACTCAAAGGGGAGATTTTACTCCTACCTTGATGACACTCTGTGAGTCTTACCACAATATATTTTTCCACAAAATTGATACAGTAATTGTATACTTCTTGCATAATGTAAGAGTATATACCATCTCAAGCCTGGCAGTTGTGAAAAATATTATTCCAAGAAAAAGAGTGATTTCATTGACTTTATTGATACATCAAGTTTCTGGCTCATATATTTGAGCTTTCCGTCTATTCAACAGTCAGTTGCTTCATCATTATATTGACCTGTATTTGTGACAACTTTAAAATCAACAGCAGAAAGCAAAAACTCTAGGCAGGGAGAAGTTTATTCAAGTCTCTCAGTTGCTGATGATTTTGGAAGAAAACAGAGATGACAAAGGATTCTAGAAGACACAGCACACAAACTTAGAGTATTTTTTTCACTGTCTTAAGAAATGTTAAAACACAATGTATTCTTCCTTGTTTTTATCAGCAGTGATGGTTTCGAACTTAGAGAGAATAAGATTTGCCTAACTTTCATAAGCTTTATGCAGTGATTTGTTGGCATAAACATGATTGAATATATGGGAAAATGCTTGAGTAGATGACTGATTTCATTAAAGAAGTCTACACCAAAAAACAATCAAGTTCCTTTTATGAATAAAACATCTCCAAATTTTCAGATATTTGAAAGATAAAAATACCATGGTATAATCAAACCATAAAATAAGATCTTAGCATAAAGTTGTATTAACACGAGAAAGAAAACAATCCCAGAATGCTGAGTGCCATCTAAGGACCTGAACCCTTAGTGTAAGATGTGCAATAAGACCTGCACTAACACTTGGGTTCCTTCTACAAGGGGTTGTCAGTGTTTAAATGGCTTTTTATCTATGAGTAAATTATTTATCTATCTTGAAATAGAAGAATTTCTGACATTGTCTCCATGAGACTCAAAAATCATCATGTACATCCTCATCAGGCAGGAGGTAGGGCCCACAGAAGGCAAAGATTTTGGAATGTATGACACAGAGGCTAAGTATCAGGTTTGGATGAAGGGACCAGAGTGCCAGAAAAACAAGTTTTGCTGGTTCCTGAATATTGGAAAGTCAGACAATATCTTCAGAAGATAGATTATCATATCTAACCCGGAGCACAGATGTTGAATTTCTCATGCTTTGTCCATGGAGGGTGTAAAAATGAGATATCTTAAGTCTGTGATATGAGCTAGAAGACATTTTTCCTGAGTTTTTCAGATATGCTTGAATTAATTCTGGGTCCAATTCCATAAATATACAGAGATGTGGACAGGAGGGTACAAAGATTAAAATACAGAAATATAATCAAACAAGATTTTATACAATTTTATACATTAAGCACCCTGCCACTAAGGGCTCAAAATTACAACATACTTCTCTAAATTTTGGTCACATTAACTTGTTCACTTAGATTATTTCACTGATACACTTTAAAGCTTACAAAATTCCTGTACTTAGGTATACTCAGCTTGAGAGCTCATTTCCAACATACTTAGAGGGTTTATGTATTTCTAATCAGTTCCATAAGCATTGCTGGGTCTCCATGTTCATCAAAAGGACATGTGAGGGGAAATAATAGCACTGTAGACTGAATATGTAATGGCTAAGGTGGAATTTTCAATCCATTCTATAGAATCTCTCAAGCACTTGGATTGAAAATGACTGTAAAAAGAGAGGGGTCCGCCCAGGAGAGTTCTCACCTCCTGAGCTGGTAAGAGGGCCATCTTTGCTCCAGTGCATTGCCAAGGAGAGGGCAGCCTACAGAAGCGACCCGGCTTTTGGGACAGACTCCATTTCTGGCTCCAGACACCCGGCACCTTTCCCACCAGAGGAGAGGTGTCTGTCCAGGAGGGCTCTCCGGGTCTGAGCTGTTAAGGGAGCCATCTTTGCTCTGGTGAGTTGCTAGGGAGAGGGCAGCCTGCAGAAGTGACACAGCTTCTGAGAAAGTTCCCATTTCTGGCTCCAGACATAGGAGCACCTTCCTCACCAGAGGAGAAGTATCTGCCCAGAAGGGCTCTCACTGCCTGAGCTAGTAAGGGAGCCATCTTTACACCAGTTTGCCTAGGCTCCAGTCTGCACTGGTGAGAGTGTGGACCGCAGAAGCTACACAGTTTTGAGACAGACAAAAGCAACCTAGCTTCTGGATCAGACCCTGTTTCGGGCTCCAGACATTTGGGCACCTACCTCACAAGAGGAAAGGGGGCCACCTGTGAGGGCTCTGTTGGCCAGAGCAAGTGAGAGAGTCATATTGTGTCCAGGGTCCTTCGGTGTCTAATCTGTGTAGGTGAGTGTGTAAATGGCAGAGGCAAAACATCTTCTGTGACAGGCCCTGTTTTGGGCCTCATCTTCAGCCAGGAGACAGTTCCAAAGGCCAGGCCTCTGTGTACCTCCCCTGCAAGAGGAGAGTTTGCCTACAGAGAGTAATCTGACTACTGAGACTCAGGAGAGAGCTGGACTCTCAGGACTGCTGACAGAGCCTAACAGAATCACAGGAGGAACAAGTTCCAACCAGAGAAAACTATAATAACTAACTCCAGAGATCACCAGATGGTGAAAGGCAAACATAGGAATCTTACTAACAGAAACGAAGACCACTCACCATCATCAGAACCTAGCACTCCCACCTCAGTCAGTCCTGAATTCCCCAACACACCCGAAAAGCAAGAATCAGATTTAAAAGCATACATCATGATGCTGGTATAATACTTAAAGAAGGGCATTATTAAAGAAATGCAGGAGAACACCGCTAAAGAGATACAAATCCTTAAAGAAAAACAGGAGAATACTTTGACAGAGGTAGAAGTCCTTACAAAAAGAGAGGAGAACAGAAAAAAAGTGATAGAATTGATCAAAACCATCCAAGACCTAAAAAGAGAAATAGAAGCAATAAAGAAAACCCAAAATGTGACAACTCTGGAGATAGAAACCCTAGGAAAGAAATCAGGAACCATAGATATGAGCATCAGCAACAGAAAACAGGAGATAGAAGAGAGAATCTCAGCTGCAGAAGATTTCATAGAGAGCATGGGCACAACAATCAAAGAAAATGCAAAATGCAAAAAGACCCTAACTCAAAACATCCAGGAAGTGCAGGACACAATGAGCATATCAAACCGTCGAATAATAGGAGTAAATGAGAATGAAGATTTTCAACTTAAAAGTCCAGCAAAATTATAGAAGAAAACTTCCCTAACCTAAAGAAAGAGATGCCCAAGAACATAAAAGAAGCCTACAGGACTCCAAATAGACTGGACCAGAAAAGAAATTCCTCCCGACTCATAATAATCAGAACAACAAATGTACTACATAAAGATAGAATATAAAAGCAGCAAGGGAAAAGGGCCAAGTAACATATAAAGGCAGGCCTATTAGAATTACACCAGACTTCTTTTTGTATTTTCCAAAGTATTTTTGAAGATTCCAT
>NW_018392873.1:4493-5504 GCF_900095145.1 Mus pahari | reverse complement strand
ATGCAAAAATACTCAATAAAATCCTTGCGAACTGAATCCAAGAACACATCAAATCGATCATCCACCATGACCAAGTAGGCTTCATTTTTCTATAATAGCATTTTTTATTGATTTATTGAAATAATTTGTGACTAAGTCATCCTATATGATTCTAAAATTTTTATTTAGAATAAACTGTAAATAAAAGAAAATAAATTGATACTTCAGTTAAAGAAAAAAGGCAAGTCTAAAATATTCCTGATTCAAACCATACATGAATTCTGGGATACCATGTAAAGACCTAACCCAAGAATAACAGAAAGAGAATTTATTGAAAATTCTCAGTTACAAGGCTCAGATAATATTCTCAACAAAATAATCTAAAGAAAGAGATGCCTATAAAAACAAAAGAAGCCCATAGCACACCATTCAGAAAATACTCAGGGAACATAATAATACAAATACAAAATCTTTAGAACAAAGAAAGAATATTAAAAGTGGCAAGCCATGTAACATACAACCTATGATAGTTTTGATAAACAGATTGATCAGAATTACATCTAACTTCACAAATCATACTTTAAAACCTTGAAGAGTCTGGTCAGATATCTTGCAACCTCTAAAATATTCAGGTGCAAACCTAGACCACTATACCCCCCTCCCAAAAATGCTCAATTACCACCGTACAGGGAGAAAAAAAGATATTTCAAGACAAATCCTAATGCAAGCAGTAAATATCCACAAATACAGCTCTATGAAAAGTACTAGAAGAAAACCCAAAACAAGAAGGTTAAATACATCCACAAAAAGATAGAAAAGAAGTAATTCTATACAGACTTAAAAAAAAAGAAAAGAGAAGAGAAGAAAAAGGAGGAAAATATACACATCCTACCATTACCAGAACCACCACCACCACCAATAAGAACAGTAACAGTATCTGATCATTAATATCTCTCAAGATCAATGGACTCAATTCCCAAATAAAAAGACAGAGGCTAATAGAATGGATGCTAAAACAGGATACATCATTCT
>NW_018392873.1:0-1218 GCF_900095145.1 Mus pahari | reverse complement strand
CAATTTTTATTCCATTGGTCTACCTATCTGTCACTATATCAATACCATGCAATTTTTATCACAATTGCTCTGTAGTACAGTTTTAGGTCAGACATAGTGATTCCCCCAGAGATTCTTTTATCACTGAGAAGAATTTTTGCTATCCCAGGTTTTTTGTTATTCCAGATGAATTTGCAAATTTCCCTTTCTAACTCGATGAAGAATTGAGTTGGAATTTTGATGGAGATTGCCTTGAATCTGTAGATTGCTTTCGGCAAGATAGCCATTTTCACAATGTTAATCCTGCCAATCCATGAGCACGGGAGATCTTTCCATCTTCTGAGATCTTTTTTGATTTCTTTCTTCAGAGACTTGAAGTTCTTATGATACAGATCTTTCACTTCCTTAGTTAGAGTCACACCAAGCTATTTTATATTATTTGTGACTATTGCAAAGGGTGTTGTTTCCCTAATTTCTTTTTTTAAATTATTTTATTATTTAAAATTATTAAATTATAATATTAATTATTAATTTAGTAATTATTAAATTATTTTCTTCATTTAAATTTCAAATGCTATCCCGAATGTCCTCTATACCCTCCCCCTACCCTGCTCCCCTGCCCATCCACTCCCACTTCTTGGCCCTGGTGTTGCCCTGTTTGGGGCTTATAAAGTTTGCAAGACCAAGGAGCATCTCTTCCCAATGACGGCTGACTAGGCCATCTTCTGCTATATATGCAGCTAGAGACATGAGCTCTGGGGGATACCGATTAGTTCATATTGTTGTTTCACCTATAGGGTTGCAGACCCCTTCAGTTCCTTGTTTCCCTAATTTCTTTCTCATCCTGTTTATCCTTTGTGTAAAGAAAGGCCATTGATTTGTTTGAGTTAATTTTATATCCAGCTTCTGCACTGAAGCTGTTTATCAGGTTTAGGAGTTCTGTGGTGTAATTTTTGGGGTCACTTATTGTCTTTGTCAGGGTTTCTATTCCTGCACAAACATCATGACCAAGAAGCAAGTTGGGGAGGAAAGGGTTTATTCAGCTTACATTTTCATATTGCTGTTAATCACCAAAGGATGCAGGACTGGAACTCAAGCAGGTCAGAAAGCAGGAGCTGATGCAGAGGCCATGGAGGGATGTTTTTTACTGGCTTGCCTCCCCTGGCTTGCTCAGTCCACTCTCTTATAGAACCCAAGACTACCAGCCCAGAGATGGCACCACCCACAAGGGAACCTCCC
>NW_018392872.1:72552-75683 GCF_900095145.1 Mus pahari | reverse complement strand
CTGAGCTTGTGTCTCTAGCTGCATATGTAGCAGAAGATGGACTAATTGGCCATCACTGGGAATAGAGGCCCCTTGGTCTTGCAAACTTTATATGACACAGCACAAGGGAATGCCAGGGCCAAGAAGTGGGAGTGGGTGGGTAGGGGAGCCAGGGCAGGGGGAGGTTATAGGGAACTTTCGGGATAGCATTTGAAATGTGAATAAAGAAAATATCTAATAAAAATTTAAAAAAAACCCTGAGCTATTGGAGTTCTGATCAGGAAGTAGTCACCTTTTACAATAACATCGGGAGTCCTGTCACTATTAATGATATTCTTCAACCAAGAGCCAGTAGAAATGGAGAATATTGAAGTGTTTACACTATTGCAGTTTGGTTTTATTCTAATCTGATTGTTACTGTGCCCCCCTTTTTTTCTCTTGAAGTAGAAAGTATTTCATACCCAAGAGCCACCATGAGCTATAGAATAAAGAGGAAGTTCCTATTTCTCTGAACTTGGGACCACTGAGCAAGAGTGATGGAGAGGGGCTGTCATTTCTCATCAATGGTTTCCTGAAGGACCAAGGTCTGCTGCCAGGAAAGGCAGAAGAATCAAAGGAAGAAAACATGTGGAATAAAATCACCCTGAGGCCCTGGTGAGCTAAACAACCTTGAAGACACATGAGGACATTGCAGCCCATTTCCCACTGCTAGAAGGATCAGTACAAGCTCAGCTTTTGTTAGCTTTATTTCTAATGGAGTTCCATCTAGTTATATTTTCAAGTACAAATTAATCATGGTTGCAAGAGCTGGGGAGAGGGTGGTGGTGTATGGAAGCTTCTCAGCCTAGCCCTTGATGAGAATGCAACTACCATAAGCACCATATATACTCTGTGTCAGTGCTGCCTCCTACAGGAAACCAGGTTGATCTTGGCCACAGGATTGCTTCAGAGACTTAAGGATCCTACTACCTGCACTCCCAGCCAGTAAGGATCATTCTTCAAAATAGCTGCATTTAGCCGGCCCTGGTGGCGCAGGCCTTTAATCCCAGCACTTGGGAGGCAGAGGCAGGCGGATTTCTGAGTTCCAGGCCAGCCTGGTCTACCAAGTGAGTTCCAGGACAGCCAGAGCTATACAGAGAAACCCTGTCTCAAAAAACCAAAAAAAAAAAAAATAGCTGCATTTTCTGAGACAGAAAAATCACAATCCATTAACAACTGCATTCGATGAACTTGAGCAGATCTTACAGACCAAATTCATTATCTTACTTAGTGTTTCTATTACTACAATAAAAAATCATAACCAAAACAAATTGGGGAGATTTATTTGGCTTCCCATCAGAGGAGAGGAGGCCTCACACAAATACACATTAGCTTATCAAGGTGCATCTTTTTCTATTGAGGCTAGACAAGGTATGCCAGTTGGAGAACAGGGACCAAAGACAGCCAAAAGTCTTTCTCCCCTATACCCTTGCAGGTTCCTGATGAACTTAATGTCCTGATGCCCCTCAGTTAAGGACTGGGACCTGAGGGCTGTAAAAGGAAAGTAATCCTGTCTCCTCGAGTTGCTTTTGGTCAGAATGTTTTGTCACACAGAAGGAAACTGATTAAGACAGCATGTCCTAAATCCAGATGCCTTGTCTACATTGACAGTGCACCCATATGGTAATATGTATCTTATAGAGAAACCACCTAGTCCAGGGACTACAGAGTAAAGACAAAAGTCTAAGTCCTATGCTCTCCCATCATATCCACGGTGCCTCTAACTGAGTCTTACTTCTGGAAATGCTCACTAATTGAACGGAGAGAGAGCTGAATTTATATGCCAGGCTCTTGTAGGACTGAGGATGCAATACCTGAAACTCTTGTGGGAATTCCATCCTCAAGTATTCTCTGGAAATTGCTTCTCTCATTGTAACTCATCATGTATCTGTCACACTGCAAGACAATGTTGGGGTGAAAACTAACATGACAGCATGAACCAGAAGCTTGGGTCATAGCTGCAAGAGAAGCAGGGATGCTGGGTGAGAAGAGAAGTGAATCAAGAACGACCCTGAAGACAGTACTGTGCACTATACAGTTCTTTGCTCCTCTTTGTCCTTCTCTACCTTGACCTAGACAAGAAAGCACTGCTCTGAACCTGTTAAGAGAGATAGATCTAGCCAGGCGATGGCGGTGCACAACTTTAATCCCAGAGGCAGGCGGATTTCTGTGTTCAAAGCCAGCCTGGTCTACAAAGTGGGTTCCAGGACAGTCAGGGCTATACAGAGAAACCCTGTCTCAAAAAAAAATGAGGTAGATCTATTCAGCTCAGTGAAAGGCAAATGTTGTGAATTCAGAGGAGAAGTCTGCATCTAAAACCTGGACAGGATAAATGTACAGTTGGCACCAAGGCGTGCTTGATAAGAGGCCATTTTGGCAAGAACTAGATTTGCCTTTTTGATTCTCTTATACCATTTGTAACAAAAAATTCATGCTCACAATTAGGATATTTAAAACTGAACAGATTATATTTATAAACAAGCATGTGTATACAAAACATATGTGGGTCCACTGACAACTGAGCAGAAAATTGGCCACGAAACTGAAGGCAGGTATAGAATATAAAGGAGTTTGGGAGGAGAGGGAAAATGTTGTGATTGAAACTATTTAAATATTGAAGAAAATTGTTTACCCATACACCTATTAAAAGGCCACAGGTACAGATGTATATATTGACCTCTTTTTCTACATTTAGCAACACATTACAAAGCTGTCAGCATCCCTAAAAAACACTGAGAAAAATACAGGGAACAGGGGGTGCCTGAATGCCTGCTGCAGATATAGCATCTTACCCTTCAGAACCTTGTCTGTTTTCCATGGTTGTGAGAATCAAGGAAGATGCAGCTCTAGGTATATGGGCAGGAAATTTGTTGTCTGGTAGTTCCATCTACATTGCTACAACCAAACAGTGGATATTCCAAGCCTAGGACACTGATAATTCCACAGAGCTCAGACTGTGCTCAGCAGCCTGACATCTGCTTAGTGACCCAGACTAATACAGGCTACATAGCAAAAGCCATGACATGTATGTACTAGGTGTCATCTTTCTTTCTTTCTTTCTTTCTTTCTTTCTTTCTTTCTTTCTTTCTTTCTTTCTTTTCTTTTTTTTTTTT
>NW_018392872.1:68289-72527 GCF_900095145.1 Mus pahari | reverse complement strand
TGGAACTCACTTTGTAGACCAGTCTGGCCTCGAACTCAGAAATCTGCCTGCCTCTGCCTCCCAAGTGCTGGGATTAAAGGCGTGCGCCACCACGGCCCGGCTGTCATGTTTCTTTCTTGACACAGAGGCACTAGGAACTCCAATGAAAGCATTACTTTTAACAGAGTGCATCTCAGCTCTTCCTTCATCAGTTACTCTGACACAAGAATCTCAGGCAGGCACAGGAACTCACTTGATGACAGGGGTTATCAGTTCCACAAAGCATGGATTTTTTTTCTCTTTACATCCCAGAACTAGGGTCTTGAGCCATCCAGAAAGAATGCATTGTATTCATATAGTAAGTCTGTTCAGTGCAGAATTGACGATCTTGATGCCATGAGGAACAACTGGAGCTGTGGTGACCTTCAGCACTCCTTCATCTGTAGTCATACACCAAAACAGAACTGGACATCAGATATCAGGGTCAAGTGAATCTGCTAAAAATCCCTCCTGGAAAGGGAAGGAAAGTCAGACTCTCCTGAGGCCCTTCACTTGTCCTAGGTCACCATGCTTTAAGGACAGCTGCACAAACCTTAGCACAGCTGAAACACATAGGTGTGTTGTATAAAAAGTCCACAAAAAAATTTCCAATGTGGAGCTGCTCCTTACCTAGACCAGATGCAATCTTTCTTTCTTCTGTCAACTGTGATTGGAATTTTTCCTTGAATCCTCAAAGTAGGAAGATAGTAGTGTTAAACATTGATGCCAGAACAGAAAGCCCAGCTCCAGAAGGGAGGAAGGCCAGACAGTGAAACAAATGCCAGGCAAAGGCCACAAGAGGGGACTTATACCCCTCTCTTCAGTGATTGAGCACAAAACAAATCTACAATGAGAATTTGCAGAACACCACAGAAAAAGGGAAAACTTGACTACACTGTGAAACCAGGGTAACTTTCACAGGCCAATCTGAAAACAGTGCTATAGGAGTGAAAGTTCTCACAGTGGCATGGGCAGGTGTTACTTATGTGTGTGGAGAGGATACATATGAGAAAGGTAAGGTGGATCTCAATTTCAGATCCAACACAAGTGAGCTGTGCTAATCAGCTGAGCTGGTGAAAAACACACTGAGTCCTCCCAGCCTGCCTCTGAAGGAGCAGCTCCCCATCCCAGCTGTGCATGTCTGCATGCTAACTCCTAAGACCCCTTGAAGCCTTTTTCATAGTGACTGAGGAGTCTCATCTCCACAGCCATTATTCTCTCAGAGTCTGTGCTGAGAGAGTCACATGACTTCAAATCTCCCAATGAGAACACCATAGGGACAGATTCAGAAAGGAATGTGAGGAATTGATGACTGTAGCCTGTTTAGACATATCTGCTGCACAGCTGTCAAAAAGTTTATTCAACAATTGAGTGCCTCATTCCCTCCTTCTTTTGTAGTATTTTATGTCCAAGAAAATGAATTATAAGCTGATGCTGAGTATAGGGATTGATCAATCTGTGGTGATTTGCATAAGATGCTGCCTCTAGTCTTGGGGGTATCTGAATNCCTGCTTTCAAGTTGGTGGCACTGTTTGGAAAGTATCAGTAGCTATTGTCTTGCTGGGGGATGTTTGCCACTAGAGATGGGTTTTAATTTCAAAAGAAGAGGGGGTGTTTTGGAGAGAGCACACAGTGGTTAAGAGGCTGCTCTTTCAGAGGACTGGGCTCAATTCCCATCACCCACATGGAAGCTCATGACTGTTTCTANAGTACCAGGATCTGGCCCCCTCACACACAAATACATGCAGGCAAAACACCAATGCCCATGAAAATAAATCAATGGAAACAGAAAATAGTAAAAGAACAGAAATGGGAAATAATTATTTTAAAATGTGCCTAATATCCCATAGCACCAGGGAAAACCACTTATAATGATTGAGAAACTACCAAACCCCAGTAGAATTGCTATCATCAAAAACTCTGACAGGGAGTGTTGGTAAGGATGTAGAGAGAATGGAGCACTAGTCACTGTTGGCTGCACTGCAAATAATACCAGAACTGTTGCAAAGAGTTTTGAGAGGCCTCAGAAAGAACTAAAACTATATTCCATGACTCTGCTACTTCACTTCTGGTCATGTGGACAGAGTATTACATACCCTACTACAGAGGTACTTCACACCCCAATGTTTACTGCTGCTGTGTTCAATATAGCACTGAGTTACTTTCCAACTAGTTGTTCATCAACAGATGTAAGAAAAATGAAAGTTTGATATATACATAATATGGAATACTTACTATTCAGCTCTAAAGAAGAACAAAGTTATAAAATGTGCAAAAAAGGCACAGACATAGAATGACTAACACAAAGTGAGGTCATCCAATTTCAGGAAGAAAAAATAATTCAAGTTCTCTCTCATATGCAGAACATGTCCGTATATGTACATGAGTAGTCATGTGGTTACAGTAAAATCAGTAGAAAAGAGGATAAAAGGACAAAATACTAGGGACCAGGAAGGACAGCAGGGCTAACTGGCATGAGTTGTAAGTTGTAAAGAGTATACACATCCCATGGTTCTTCTCCTTCAATTCTGTCATGGAATGTTCAGGCTTGGTGGTGGATAGGTGCACTAGAATAAGTTCCATAATGAAAGTATAGCATCAGTTGTGAAGTTCCACAGATCGGAATGCTGTTCTTATTGTGTAGAAATTTATAAAGATATATAGAGTTTGAGACTGGTTGACTTTGGTGTGAGATTTTATTGGCAACTTTCTGATAATAAACACTATAAAATTTTATTTTTGAGATTATGATTACAACATCCCTCTTTCTTTTCCTCCTTTTGAACTCTCCAATATAATCCTCCCAACCTACACACACACACACACACACACACACACACACAGAGTGAATAAGCCTCAATTTTCCCAAGCTTCAGACCTCAGGATTGGACTAGACATGACGTTACAATTCAACATCATCAAGTTGTTGGCTCAAATCTATGACTGCCTACGACCTCAAGACCTCCCACATAAAGTGTTTCAATCATGAATAAACTGGCTAATAGTCTGTTTCCATCTAATGTCTACAAGTCCAGGAGTCCCTGGCAGAGGCGAGTGGCATTTCTTGAGGAGAGATAATACCCTTATGTTAACAACCTCCTTCCTTCTACAAGTGCCCATTGAGTTGTTATCTCCCGGCCAACACACCAAGTAAGAACTGAGTTGTGGTTTGGAAAAGTCACTTTCCTTCCCTATGACTTCAATTTCTGTGACTTTTTTTCCAGAGCTGTGATGCAGTCCACAGGACAGACACACTTCTCACCTGCCTGTCTAGACCAGAAGCTTCTTCCCTGTGACGATCCTGGCAGGGGAGAAAGGTGAAGACACTCTAGACCAGTGGGTCTCAATCTTCTTGATGCTGTGACCCTTCTATATTCATGTTGTGGGGACCCACCCCAAAAATTATTTCATGGTTACTTTTTAACGGTATTTTGCCATGGTTAGGAATTGTAGTATAAATATCTGATATGCAGGATATATATTATGGTACACCAAAGGAGTCCTGTCACACAGGTTGAGAACCACTGATTTAGTAGATGTGCTGAAGAAAATGGGGCAATTGATATAACTCATTTTAAACTCATTAAAATTTCACAATCTAATTCTAAAAGCTTCTCACCTGAAGGGATTTGTATCTGCACTGGACTTTTGTCACATTCTCCCATATGGCCCTCAGGCAATTATGTTCCCCCAGGAGATAAGGAACCAGTGCAGCGTTTCTGCCCTAATAACAAGGGATATTACTAAAACTTTGTTCTGAGCTGCTGTCCACCAAATGCTCAGTCAACTCATATCTCCTATTCTGATGACTTACATTTTTTTAGATAGTTTCTTTATTTACATATCAAATGTTATCCCCTTTCCTAGTTTCTCCTCTGAAAATCCCCTATCCTCTCCTCACTCCACCTGCTTCTCAACCTACCCACTCCCACTTCCTGACCCAGGCATGCCCCTATAATGGGGAATAGAACCTTTACAGGACCAAGGGCCTCTCCTCCCTTTGATGAATCACTAGGCCATCCTCTGGTACATATGCAGCTAGGTTATTAGTATGTGCTCTCTCTAGTTTCTTTTTGGAGGCACCCAGGGCTATGAATTTTCCTCTTAGGACTGCCTTCATTGTGTTCCATAAGTTTGGGTATGTTGTGGCTTCATTTTCATTAAACTCTAAAAAGTCTTTAATTTCTTTCTTTATTTCATCCTTGACCAAGTTATCATTG
>NW_018392872.1:55636-67144 GCF_900095145.1 Mus pahari | reverse complement strand
AGTTGTCACATTTTGGGTTTTCTTTATTGCTTCTATTTCCCTTTTTAGGTCTTGGATGGTTTTGTTCATTTCCATCACCTGTATGTTTCTGTTCTCCTCTCTCTCTTTAAGGAGTTCTAACTCTTTAGAAGCATTCTCCTGTTTTTCTTTCAGGACTTGTATCTCTTTAGCAACGTTCTCCTGCATTTCTTTAATAATGTCCTTCGTTAAGTCCTCTACCAGCATCATGAGGTATGCTTTTCGGGTGTGTTGGGGTAATCAGGACTGATTGAGGTGGGAGTGCTAGGTTGTGATGAAGGTAAGTGGTCTTGGTTTCTGTTAGTAAGATTGCTACTTTTGCCTTTCACCATTTGGTTATCTCTGGAGTTAGTTTTTATAGTTGTCTCTGGTTGGAGCTTGTTCCTCCTATGATTCTGTTAGCCTCTGTCAGCAGTCCTGGGAGTCCAGCTCTCTCCTGGGTCTCAGTGGTCAGAGTACTCTCCGCAGGGAAGCTCTTTATCAGGAAAGGTGCAGAGTCCTGGCGTTCAGATCTGCCTCCTTGCTGAAGATGTAGGCCCAAAACAGGGCCTGTCCCAGAAGATGTGTTTCCTCTGCNGTTTATTCACTCACCTGCACAGACTAGCCACTGAGGGACCCTGGGCACAATATGACTCTCTCACCTGCTCTGGCAGACAGNGCNCTCACAGGTGGCCACCTTTCCTCTGGCGAGGAAGGTGCCCAAATTTCTGGAGTCTGAAACAGGGTCTCTCCCAGAAGTTAGGTTGCTTCTATTTGTCCTGAAGCTGTGTACCTTCTGTGGTCCACACTCTTGCTAGTGCAGACTGGTGCCCAAGCGAACCAGAGCAAAGATGGCTCTCCTTCCGGCTCAGGCCTTGAGACTCCTTCCAGCAGGACACCCCTCCTCCTGCCAGAAAGGTGCCGGGTGACTGGAGCCAGAAAAGGGACCCCTCCCATAAGCTGTGTCACTTCTGCAGACCGCCTTCCTTGCTTTTTCTAGAACATACTTTCCTTCCTTGTGTTGGAGTTTTCCCTTTATTATCCTTTGAAGGGCTGGATTTGTGGAAAGATAGAGTATAAATTTGGTTTTGTCATGGAATACTTTGGTTTCTCCATGTATATTAATTGAGAGTTTTGTTGGATATAGTAGCCTGGTCTGGCATTTGTGTTCTCTTAGGGTCTGTATGACATCTGCTCAGGATCTCCTGGCTTTCATAGTCTCTGGGCAGAAATCTGGTGTAATTCTAATAGGTCTGCTTTTATATGTTACTTGACCATTTTCCCTTACTGATTTTAATATCCTTTCTTTGTTTTGTGCATTTGTTTTGATTATTATGTGACAGGAGGAATTTTTTCTGGTCCAAACTATTTGGAGTTCTGTAGGCTTCTTGTACGTTCATGGACATCTCTTTCTTTAGGATGGGGAAGTTTTCCTCAACAATTTTGTTGAAGATATTTACTGGCCCTTTAAGTTGGAAATCTTCCTTCTCATCTATACCTATTATCCTTAGGATTGGTCTTCTCATTGTGTCCTGGATTTCTTGGATGTTTTAAGTTAGGATCTATTCGCATTTCACATTTTCTTTGATTGTTGTGTCAGTGTTTTCTATGGTATCTACTGTACCTGAGATTCTCTCTTCTATTTTTTGTATTTTGTTTGTTATGTTTGCATCTATGGCTCCTGACTTCTTTCCTAGGTTTTCTATTTCCAGAATTGTCTCCTTTTGTGATTTCTTTATTGTTTCTAGTTCCATTTTTAGACCCTGGATGGTTTTGTTCAATTCTTTCACCTGTTTGGATGTGTTCTCCTGTATTTCTTTAAGGGAGCTATTTATGTCCCTCTTATAGTCCTCCATGATCATCATGAGAAGTGACTTTAAATCCATATCTTGCTTTTCTGGTGTGATGGTATATTCAGGACTTGCTATGGTGGGAGAGTTGGGTTCTGATGATGTCAAGTAACCTTGGTTTCTGTTGCTTCTATTCTTTTGCTTGCCTCTTGCCATTTGATTATCTCAAGTGCCCCCTGCCCTCTGTATATCCGATTGGAGCCTGTCTTTCCTCTAATCCCAGTTGAGTCAGAACTTCTCAGAGTCCAGCTTTCTTTGTGATCCTGTGATTCTGGGATCCTGTGATGCTGAGATTCTGGGTAAGTCAGAGTCAAGCTTCCTCTGAGTCCCTGTGATCCTGATGTGACTAAGCTCCTGGGATTCTGGGATTCTGGGATCCTGGGTGTTTGAGTGCCTGGAAGTTATACTCTGGGGACTGTGAGGCTGTCTGCTGAGTTCAAAACCAACATAGACCACAGCTGACCTGAAGGAACTTGAGCCACTGGATGGCAGGGTTCCTGTGTCTGTGCTCCAGCTGTCCCCAGGTACTCCTGATTCTGTTTGAACAGATATTGTTTCCCACTCACCAGTGATCCTAAGATCCTGGGCATGATAGGGTATATGGGGGAGATGTGTAGAGATGCCTCTGAGGACTGCAAGCCTGTCCACCAAGTTTGGGCCCAAGGTCCTGATGACTTACTTGATAATTGACTTATTGGGGAAGAGTAACACACCTGGCTTTTTAGGTCTATCAAGCTACAGACTCTGACCATTAGTAGCTGCAAAAACAAATGCTGCCATCAGAACCCTCACAAGAAGCAACTTAAGAGAGAAAGGAGTTTACTTCGCCTACTGTTCTTGGGATGCTCCAGCATGGTATTGGGGGAAAGGATTTGTGGAAAGAGGAGAGGCCTGGTCACAGTGTATCCTAACAGGAAGCAGAGAGAATGTGGTGCTCAGCTGGATTTCTCTTTTTAATTCGGTCCTGGCCTCTTGTCCATTAGATAGTGCCACTCCCATTTAAGTTGGTTCACATTCCTGCTCAGTCACAGGTTTTAGGAAACATTCTCAGGTAGATTTCCATACAGATTCTAAATTGCCTCAACATGCTTAGCCATCACTTGGAACCCAAACACCAAAATTAGATGAGTGGATACTTTGATTGTCATTGGGATGAGGTGTAAGGTTTTGGCAAGAGAGATTGTCTGTCAACTAGACAGGCTCTAATCACCTAAGAAAGAGGTCTCTGGAAATTCAGGAAAGTTAGTTTCTGAATTGAGTTAAAGTTTGAAGGTGTGGTAGTTTGAATGTTTGTTACTAGAAAGTGCAACTTGCTCTCGCCTCTGACCCAAAGAGAGCAAATCCTTGGAAGTGTTTAAAGCCTTTGGCCACAGTCTTGTACCTTTTCTCCAACTTCAGTGAAAACATCTAGTGTTCTACTCTGGGTGCTATGAGCCATTTAGGGGGCTGGGCTTGGTGAGGCATATCTTCAATACCAGCATCATAAGGCAGAGAGGCAGAAAGAGCTCTGAGCGTTGTAGCCTAACCTGGTCTGCAGAGTTCAAGCACAGTCAAAATCACACAGAGAAACTGTCAAAAACCAAAAGCAATCAAACCACAGAAGAAGCGTTTACATAATGGTTAACATTGTCACCTTGGTGTGCTTTAGACTCATCAAGGAGACATACCTGATGGCGTTGTGAAATGAGGTTTTGGGTAAATGCTCCAATCTGAATGTGGAGGTGCTGTTTCATAGGGTGAGGTCATCACCCCATATGCTGGGGTCCTAACGGAATAAGAAAGAGATTGCAATCTGACTGTGACCCTTGCCTTCTCTCTGCTCCCTGACGGTGCACACTTCCTGACCACTTGCCTCTCACTCTTGACACCATGTCTATGATGGACAGTATTCCCTTGAACTTTGAGACAAAGAAGACCTTTTTCCAGGTAAACTGCTTCTTTGTGGGTATTTCATCACAGCAAGGGTCACTGGTCTTACTAGGGATCAGGCAGAGATATTGGGTTTCTTTCAGTTGTTAAAGGAAAGCTACTTTCTCTTGGGCATAGAATAGGATCTGAGTTATACACCTGACCCTGAGAGAACCCTGTCATTTTAATGCACCAAAGATTAGAACATTAAATTGTATTATCCCTTTGTCTCATGAGTTAATCCCACAAAGGAGACCATCCCACAGGAGGGCTGGTTCGCCTGAAGATATTCCAAGGGCATGGGAGTAATGATTGACCCTGTAATGAGCTGCTATTCTTACACTTCCCTACTACCGGTTGGTCAATCATCTTCACTGTCAAACTAGCCTGATGCCTGGGTTCCTACTCAAAGTTGTGAATGTAGTCTTTCTCCCTCCAATACCTGTGTAAATTGTAAACACGCCTGCTGAAATATTCTGGGCTTTTTGCCCTTCTCTTCTGTAGACGGCCTTTTTATATTGTGTTTGCAGACCTCCACTGCCGACCCTAACTCTAAAGACTTGACTCTCCCTCATTATCTCCTTTCTTCTCTGGTACCTTCTTGGATTTATAGCTCTCAGACTGTAATAAGATGATATAGACACGTCCTTCTGAATTTCCTTTTCAATTCTTTTTAATGGAGTTCATCTCAGTAAGAAGGGCCACGAAGGGATTCCCAGGAAGGTTCCGAGTCTTCAGAGGCTGACTGGCTGATTGGCATGCAGTGACATGGGGGAGATGAATGCTTCAGGCAGGAAACTAGACACAGTTGACTTGGGGAAGAATTAGTGTGTTAAATAGCCGTGCCTTGCTCTCCCATTATGTCCCACTAAACATCCTGTCACTAACAAATAAAACAGGACCGAATACCTGAATAGATTTTTTTTTATCTTATAGTGTATTAAATTAAAAACACCAGTTCCACCAATCAAAAACCTGAGAATGTTCTCAAATGGCATCTGAGGCTGATATGAGAGATTTTTCAGCTATTTTTTGTTTTGTTTTGTTTTGTTTTTTTGGTTTTTCGAGACAGGGTTTCTCTGTATAGCCCTGGCTGTCCTGGAACTCACTTTGTAGACCAGGCTGGCCTCAAACTCAGAAATCCGCCTGCCTCTGCCTCCCAGGTGCTGGGATTAAAGGCATGTGCCACCATGCCTGGCTCAATTTTTCAGCTTTTTAAAACCTACACACTAACATTTCCAGCAATGTAAATATTTTAAAATTTTTACAGTTATATCTAAGAATTGCTTTAAAATTTTTTTTGAGTTGCTACAATAAGAACTTCATGAAACTGCTTTTGTGTTCAAATATTAAATTCAGTGTAAAGTAAATCTTTTTTTTCGAACATGGCTACTCCTATTTGGCACCAGAATAAAGTATGTTTTATTCCCTTGGAGATCAGAGCTGGTTTGGTTTGGTTTGGTTGTTGTTGTTGTTTTGTTTGCTTGTTTTGGGGGGGGATTGGTTGTTGTTTTCTTATCAACAAAAGGAACTCCACTTCTACCCTTGATTGATGTATTAATCTTAACTCTTTGTTCATGACACAGAGAACCTGAGCATTGCATTGTGGGACATCATGGAAACACCTCCAGTAATAATACATATACACAATTACACATACACACATGAACTTACGAGTGTGTGTACAGATGCCTAATATATAAATACAACCAGCTGAGTCTTATTTACTCTTTACTGTGTATTTGTGTTTTCAAGTCCAACCACCTGGAACTGCACAGCAATTAGGAGGCTCAGGTGTTTGTATTAATTCCCCCTCACTCAGCAGCCCTTGGTTACTGCAATTTTTTTAACTAGAGGTGGGGCTCTCTGAGATTTACCCTTTCCCATCCAATCAAATTGTAGTTTGTGGGTGGATCTGTGACGGCAAACAGGAGGAGTGAAGAGGAAGGTGGCCTTTTGCTCCAGAAGAGTCAGGAAAACTTTCAGAGTTCTAGAACCTAAAACTTCAGCCTGTCCCTGCTTGAAATAGGAACACTGTCACCTCGGGTAAGTTAAACTCCTGCATTCTGCAGCCCACCCTGCCACTCCATGCTGTGGACATTAGGCCCAAGGTGGCACAGGGCACTGTAATTACTGACCCCAGGTCTGCAAATTACAGATAGGTTTCAAACCCAAATTCAGTTTTAGCTTTAACTGAAAGAGTGTTTTCTTTAATAATTTGAAAGTCTTTTAATTTTTGATACAGCATTTGCTATGTTGCCCAGATTGGCCTGGAACTGGCCATGTAGCTCAGAGTGGTTGGAACCTGCAGTCCTCCTGACGCTGTCTCCTGAATACTTGAGTCATTGGCACGTGTGACCAAACCCAGCCTCAGCACCCAGGTGCTGACATTACAGGCTGTTACTCAGGCATCTTCTCATGTTTCATTTTAGTGTTTCTAGCTAGTTGGATTGCTTGGTTAGTTTTGCTGAACTGAAACATGGTCTCCTATAATTCAGGCTACCCCAGAAATATATGTGTATCTTAGATGAGTTTGAGCAGCAGAGATCTTCTGCCTCTACTTCCTAAGTGGTGGGACACAAAAGTCCGAGCACTGTGGCCTCTTAACAGTGTGGTGATGAACAGTGCTCAAAGCATGCTAGACAAGCCTTCCTGAAACTCACTACATGTCTAGTATCTACATTTAAACTTTTATTTCATGTACTTTTTGTCAGCATTCAGGAAACATAGGCTCATTAAAGTGAAATTCTCATGGGTAAGAGAAATGTATAGAAAAATACATTAAATATCTTGAAGAGGGGTTTTCCTCTGTTGCTAATAAGAGAAACACTATTGGGTAGGAATTTGTGTGTGATTGTGTGTAAGTGTGTAAGTTTGTGTGGGTATGTGTGTAGAGAGAGTTTTGTGGCAACCTGACACTGGCTAGAGTCATTTGAGAGGAGGGAATATGAATTGAGAAAATACCTCCATAAGACTGTGCAAGCCTGTGGAGCATTTTCTTAATTAGTGATTAATGGGGAAGGGCAGAGCCCATTGTGGTTAGTTCCACCTCTGGGCTCATGGACCTGGCTCATCACAGCAAACAATCCAAAAGACATAACCTGATACTGGCATAGTGGACTGTTGCTTTGACAGACCTGATTGTGTTTTAGGGAGGATTGTGGAAGGACTTTGGAAATTTGGGCTAGAAAATCCATTGAGTGAGGAGATCTCAGTTAGATGTTCTGTAGGAGGTTGGAAGGTAAGAGCATTGAGAGCAGTACAGATGATGGAGTCATGGCTTGTGATGTTTCAGAGGGAAGCCAAGACTCTGAGCCGTTTGAGTTGAGACTTCATGGTTCAGGTTTTAGCTAAAGAATCAGCTTTGATTAACAGGTCACCAGAACAAGTGAAACATTTGCTTTCCTGAATATCAACACGGGTCAGCTGGGGCTGAAGAGTCAGCTGAGGGAACAGACAAGCAGTATGGATGGAAAATCTGAAGAGTGCCCTCTCACAATACAAACAAGCTGTATTCCAAGGTTGGCAGCTGAACTTGGTATTGAAAGAATCACCCTGGTGGTGCTAGTTTTGAAGTTACTAAGGGAGAACAGCTGAGGCTTGGCACTGATGAGCAGTGCTGGGTCTTAGAGTCTAGGAAAGGCCATGGGTGAAAGTGTTACCCAGTTGAGAGACGCCAGCATTCCGAGATGCAGTACCTTGGCATGAGTACCAAGAACAGCAGCTATGGAGTGGAGCCAGCCTGAGCCTAGAAGACAAGCTCTGTGTACAGTACAGGGCAGAGCAGAGAAGTGACCCAAGCCCTTTGAAGGAACCCAGAAGAGATGGGTTAGTACCCAGACATTCGACATTGAGTTTTTTATACTCTTGCCATTTAAGTTGGCTCTAATCTGATTGTGACTGTGCCCCGGTTCTCTCCTCTTGAAGTAAGAATTTAATTGGCATTTGATTTTCACAGGAGCCCAAACTTGAGAGACTTTGAACTTTGAAAGGAGATTTTGTATTTTAAAAGAGAATGGATATTTTGTTTAAAATATTCTCTAATATATATGACACATCTAAAGCACAGTTTCCCCTTCCTCCTCTCCTCCTAACTCCCTGTCAACACATATCCCCCCTCCCCGGATCCAATCCCCCTTTGTTTTCCCTTCAGAAAAAAAAACAGGTTTTCAAGAGATGACAGCCAGAAACAACAAAACAAGGAAAGGCAAAGGCCCCCATTTCAAGGCTATACAAGGGAACGCAAGAGGAGGAAAGAGAGACTGGATGATTTCCATTAATGTGTTTATTTTACATCCATAATGCAGCTTCCCCTCCCTGTCTGCTCAGTCACTCCCACTCACCTCCCTTCCTCCCACTCCCCTCCCTTCCTTCCACTCCCCTTCATTTCTCCCCAGGGAAATGGAGGCCTCCCATGGATTTGCCTTGGTACATCAAGTTGCAGTGGACTAGTTGCATCCTTTTCTATTGAGGCAAGAAAAGGCAGCCCAGTTAGGGGAAAGGGATCCAAAGGCAGTTAGCCCCTGGTCCTGCTATTTAGGGAAAGACCAAGGTGATCATCTGTTACATCTGTGTAGGGAGCCTATGTCTATCCTATGGATGCACTCAGGTTGGTAATTCAGGCTCAATGAGCCCCTATGGGGCAATATTGGTTGAATCTGTAGGTTTTCTTGTATCCTTGGCTTATCTGATTCTTCAATCTTACCTCCCCCTCTTCCACAGATTCTTCAAGCTCTGCCTAATGTTTTGCAGTGGGTCTATGCATCTGTTTCCATGAATTGCTGGGTGAAGCCTCTCAGATGACATGTATGCTAGGCTCCTGTCTGTAAGTATAGCACAATATTGTTAATATAACATCAGGAGTGGTATTTCTCTCATGGCATGGGTCTCACATTGAGCTAGTCATTGGTTAAGCATTCCCTCAATTTCTGCTCCTTCTTTATTCATGCATATTTATAGGTAGGAAAATTTGTGCATCAAAAGTTTGTGGGTGCCGGGCGTGGTGGTGCACGACTTTAATCCCAGCACTTGGGAGGCAGAGGCAGGTGGATTTCTGAGTTCGAGGCCAGCCTGGTCTACAAAGTGAGTTCCAGGACAGCCAGGGCTATACAGAGAAACCCTGTCTCGAAAACCAAAAAAAAAAAAAAAAAAAAAAAGTTTGTGGGTGAGCTGTTGTCTCCATCAGAAGACAGGCCTAATTACAAGAGGTGACTGGTCATGTTCCATATGTCCTATTACAAGAAGTCATAGCTAGGGTCACTCTCATAGATTCCATGGAGTGTCCATTGTCCTAAGTTTCTAGCTCATCTCAGAGATTCTCCACAGCCATAGATTCGACTTCTCTCTACCTTCATCTTCCCCACATGTGACCACTCTGGTTACTGTCCAAAATTTCTCTCACACATAGTTCCCTCCATCCATCTACCGCTGATGTGTACTTTATTTATGTTCTTAGTAAGATTCAAATATCCTCTGCTCGGCCTTCCTTCTTAATTTTTTGGGGTGTCTGGATAACAGGGTTATACTAGACTTTATGGTTAATTTCACTCATGAGTACATGCCACGTTTCTCTTTCTGAGTCTGGGTTTAGCCTGAAAATTTCATAATGTCATTGTTTTTAATAGCTGAGTAGTATTCTGTTGTGTAAATGTACCATATATTCATTATCCATTCTTCAGTTGAGGGACATTTGGGTTGTTTCAAGTTTCTGGCTATTTCCAATAAAACTATTCATATAGTTGAAACACTGTTCTTGTGGTATGATGGAGCATCTTTTGAGTATATGGCCAGGAGTTGTATAATCAGTTCTGAGAGAATTATTTCCAATTATTTAAGAAAGCACTGAATTGATTTCCAGACTTGTTGTACAAGTTTTCACTCCTACAAGCAAAGGAAGAGAGTGTTCCCCGTGCTCCACACCCTAGCTTGCATGAACTGTTGCCCTTCTAAGGGTGTAAAATGAAATCCCAGAGTCATTTTGATTTGGATTTCCCTGATGACTAAGCATGTTGAATATTTCTGTAAATGCTTCTTAGTCATTGAATATTCCTCTGTTGAAAATTCTATTTAGCTATGTACGCCATTTTTAAAATTTGGGAAATTTGGTTTGCTAGTGTCACTTTTTTTTAGTTCTTTATGTATTTTGGATATCGGCCCTCTTCAGATATAAGGTTGGTGGAGATCTTTGCCCAATCTCTAGGCTACTGTTTTGTCCTTTTGATCACTGTCCTTGACAAAAATCTCCTTTTCCACACAGGAGATTTTTTTAGTTTCATGAGGTCCCATTTATTAATTTTTGATCTTAGTGATTGAGATGTTGGATCTTTCAGGAAGATGTCTCCTGTACTAATGGATTCAAAGCTATTACCCACCTTTCTATTATATTTAATGTATCTAGGTTTAGGTTGAGGTATTTGTTCCACTTGGACTTGAGTGTTCTGTAGGGTGAAAGATATGGACCTATTTGCATTCTTCTACATACAGACATCCAGTTAGATCAACACCATTCGTTGAAGATCTTTTCTTTTTTATTGTATGGTTTTGCCTTCTTTGTCAAAAAAACGGTGTCCACAATTGTACTGGTTTATTTCTGGGTCCTCAATTTGATTCAACCTCCCCATCTTGATACCAATGATTCAAGGTTTATTACTATTACTCTCTACTACCACTTGAAGTCAGAGATGGTGATGACTCCAGAACTTTTATTGTACAGGACTGTTTTAACTATCTTACTTTTTTCCATATGATGAGTATAATAGTTCTTTCAAGGTCTGTAAATAATTGTGTTGGAATTTTGATGGGAATTGCATTGAATCTGTAGATTGCTTTTGGTATTATGGCTATTTTCCCTAGATTGGGGCTACCAATTCATGTGTTATCTGATATCTTCCTCAATTTCTTTCTCCAATTTCTTTCAAGTTACTTTCTTCAAAAACTTGAAGTTCTTGTCATTCATATCTTATACTTGCTTGAGCAGAGTTACACCAAGATATTTTGTAAGTATTATAAAGGGTGGTGTTTCCCTAATTTCTTTCTAAGTCAGTTTATCATTTGTCTAAAAAAGAGTTATTTTTTACAGTGAGTTTTGTATGCAGCCATTTTTCTGAAGGTGTTTATCAGCTGTAGGAATTCTCTGGTAGAATTTTGGAGATCTCTTATCTATACTATCATATGATCTATGACTAGTGATAACTTTGATTTCTTCCTTTCCAATTTTTATCCCCTTAAAATCCTTAGTTTTTTCTCTAGCTAGAATTTCAAATACTGTATTGGATAGGGAAAGAGAGGGAGGACTTATTGCTGGTTTTACTGAGATTGCTTTAAATTTCTCTTTTTAATTTGATGTTGCCTATTGGCTTGTTGTATGTTGCTTCTATTATGTTTACATATCCAACATGTATCCTGATAACTCCAAGACTTTTAACATAATCAGCTGTTAGTTTTTGTCGAAGGCTTTCTCAGCATGTAGTGAGATAGATGATCATGTGATATTTTTTCTTTAACTTTGTATTTATGGTGAAATACATTGATGGATTTACATATGTTGAACTCTCCTTGCATCCCTGGGATGAAGCCTACTTGATTATGATGGATTATTGCCCCGGCCCGCGGGACACTTTATTCCATGGTCCTTGAGGCGGATCACAAACCTAGAGAGAAATGGGAATAAAGAAAGAGACGAAGACCATGCATGTTTGTCATAGTCTCTTTTACTAAGGGGAGATGCTCAGGTTAAATACAATTTGGAGAGGGG
>NW_018392872.1:43274-52531 GCF_900095145.1 Mus pahari | reverse complement strand
ATGGGATTTTTTGAGTTTTTGGAGTCCAGTTTCTTGAGCTCTTTGTATATATTAGATATAAGACCTCTATCAGATTTAGGATTGGTAAAAATCCTTTCCGAATCTGTTGGTGGCCTTTTTGTCTTGTTGAGAATTGGCTACTACTGTATCCCTAGGGGTTATAGGACTAGACAGCTAACCTGACATTGAATTTTAACTCTTATAAGTTGCATTTGTCTTGAAAATCATCCATTTCATTTAGATTTTCCAGTTTTTCAGAGTACAAGTTTTTTAAGTAAAACCTAATGATTTCTGTGGTGTCTGTTGTCATTATTTTCATTTTTTATTTTGTTAATTTGGGTAGTGTCTCTCTGCCTTTTGTTAGTTTAGCTAAAGATTTCTCTGTCTTGTTGGTCTTCTCAAAAAACCAACTTGTTTGTTTGATTCTTTGTACTGTTCTTTTTGTTTCTAATTGATTTTTTTCAGCCCTGTTGGGCGTATTTGCTTTTTTCTTTCTAGGGCTTTCAGGTGTACTATTAAATTGCTAGTATGAGAACTCTAATTCTTTATGAAGGTACTTAATGTTATGAATTTACCTCTGAGAACTGTATTCTCTGTGTCCAATAAGTTTGGATATGTTCAGCCTTCATTTTTAGTGAATTATCAGAAGATTTTAATTTATTTCTTCTTTGATCCAGTGATCATTGAGTGGAGAGTTGTTCAGTTCCCATGAGGTTGTTAGTTTTCTGTTGTTTCTATTGTTACAGTGATTGATAAGATACAGGGATTTATTTTAACTTTTGTATATCTGTTGAGGTTTTCCCTGTAACTAACTACATGTTCAATTTTGGAGAATGTTCCATGAGGTGCTGGGGAGAAGGTATATCCTTTGTGCTTGGGTGAAAAGGTCTGTAAATATCTGTTACGTCCACTTGAAACATAGCTTTCTTTCATTATTTCTCTGTTTACTGTTTGTCTCAATGACATGTCTTTTAGTGAAAGTGGGTTATTGATGTATCATACTATTAATGTGTGATATTCCTTCCAGGTTTGATTTTAAACTTTAGAAATATTTGTTTTGAAGCCAGGCATGGTGGCAGCACACACCTTTAATCCCAGCACTCTGGAGGCAGAGGCAGGTGGATTTCTGAGTTCGAGGCCAGCCTGGTCTACAAAGTGAGTCCCAGGACAGCCAGGGCTATACAGAGAAACCCTGTCTCGAAAAACCAAAACCAAACCAAAACAAAAGAAGGAAATGTTTGTTTTATGATTGTGTGTGTCTTGCATTCGAAGCATAGATGATCATACTTGAAACATCCTCTTAGTTGACTTTTTTGACTATGAAGTGTTGTACCATAATTTTCATTGAAAATCTGTAAAAATATCAGGATGGCTACACTAACTTGCTTTTTGGTTTGTTTGCTTGGAAAATCTTTTTCCAGACCTTTACTCTAAGGTAATGTCTATCTTTGTTGTTGGGGTCTGTTTATTATATGTAGTAGAATGCAGGATGTTCTTTTCACATCCATTCCATTAGTCTGTGTCTTTGTACTTGAAAATTGAGTCCATTAATGTTGAGAGATATTGATGACTAATAATTGGTAATTCCTGTTTTGAAGTTGGTGATGGATGTGTGTGTGTTGTGTGTGTATGTTTCCCTGCTTTTGGTTTTGCTGGTGTGGAATTATTTTATTTCATGTGTTTTCTTGTGTTTACTTAACCTGCTTGGGTTGGAGTGTTCCTTCTAGTATCTTCTGTAGGGCTCTATCAAGATAATTATTGTTTAAATTTCTTTTCTCATGGAAAGTCTTGTTTTCACCATCTATGTTGATGCAAGGTTTTACCTGGGTATAGTCGTCTGGGCCAGCCATTTGCAGTCTCTGCTGTAAGACATTTGCCAAGGCCCTTCTGGATATAAAGTCTCTTTTGGGAAAGTGGGTGTAATTTCAGTAGGTCTCCCTTTATATGTAACATGATTTGTGTAGCATCAAGTGGAGGACACTGGGATCCAGGGAAGCAACATACTGTACCTTTGACCCACTTGGACTTGAGTATTTTGCAGGGTAATAAATATGGATCTATTTACATTCTTCTACATGCAGACATTGAGTTAGACAAGCACCATTTGTTGAAGATACTTTTTTCCATTGCCTTGTTTTGGCTTTGTCAAAAATCAAGGGACCATGGGTGTGTGGATAATCAATTCAATTCCATTGATCAACCTGTCTCAATACCACCATGCAGTTTATATTACTACTGCTCTGTAGTACCACTTGAAGTAAGGGATGGTGATAAGGTTTTTATTGTTCAGGATTGTTTTAACTATCTTAGTTTTTTGTTTGTTTATTCATATGAAATTGAGAATTGCTCTTTCAAAGTCTGTAAATAATTGTGTTGGAGTTTTGATGGGAATTGCATTGAATCTGTAGATTGCTTTTGATAAGATAGCCATTTTCACTAAGTTAATCCTACTGATCTTTAGAAAAGTAGTATGACTCCCAGCCTGTTATCTGCAAGGTGACATAGGATTTCTGTAAATCTCAGCATACTGGAACATGGAGAAGACATACTTTCTCAGCAGAGAACCCTGATGTTCAGCCAATTTAGCTGTGTGCCTGAGAAAGTAGCCTTCATGGTCATTTTCTCCTTAGAAATGTACTTTGTTTTTAATTAAACTAAGCAACACTTAAAAGAGGCAGGCTGGGCTGGTGAGATGGCTCAGCAGGTAAGAGCATTGACTGCTCTTCCAAAGGTCCTGAGTTCAAATCCCAGTAACCACATGGCGGCTCACAACCATCCATAACAAGATCTGACTCCCTCTTCTGGAGTGTCTGAAGAGAGCTACAATGTACTTACATATAATAAATAAATAAATCTTTTTTTAAAAAAAGAGGCAGGCTGCTGATAGAATTCTCATTCAGCAAGGATATTTGGGTCACCATGAACCTAGATAAGTTATTACTTGGGATATGGAAGCTGTAGGAAATCTTTATTCTGCTTGCCTATAAAGATGATTGAATGCTCAATAAATTATGCATTGGCACTCTGTTACTATGCATCCCCTGTATACTGATTAATGCAACTCTACCCTTGGAACCCAATGAGTTAGACATTGATACCAATCTGTGAGCCTGGAAGATCTTTCCATGTTCTGATATCTTCCTCATTTTCTTTCTGCAAGGACTTGAAGTTCTTGTCATACAGGTCTTTCACTTGCTTGGTTACACAGATATTTTATATTATTTGTGATGATTGTGAAGGGCGTTGTTTACCTAGTTCCTTTTTCTGCCCATTTATCATTTGTATAAAGGCAGAATACTGATTTTTTAGTTAGTTTTCTCTCCAGCCACTTTACTATAGATGTTTATCAGCTATCAGATTTCTCTGGTAGAATATTTGGGCTCATGCACATGTGTTATCATATCATCTGCGAATAGCAATACTTTGGCTTCCTCTTTTCCAATTTGTATCCTATTTTTTTCTATTTCTTCATTTTTTATTGGATATTTTCTTTATTTACATTTCAATTGTTGTCCCCTTTCCTAGTTTCCCCTCTGAAAATCCCCTTTCCCCTCCCTCCCCCCACATTTGTATCCTATTGATCTCTTTTAGATGCCTTATTGCTCTAGTTGGGCCTTCAAGTACTGCAATAAAGAGACAGGGAGAGGGTGAATAGCCTTGTCCCTGATTTTAGTGGAATTGCTTTAAGTTTCTCTCCTTGTAATTTGATGTTGGTTTTTTAACTTGTCGTATACTGATTTTATTGTATATGCCTTGTATCCTGATCTCTCCAAGTCTTTCAACATAATATGGTGGATTTTGTCAAAGTCTTTCTCAGGAGCATGTAATATTTTTCCTTTGGTGTATTTACATGGTAGATTACATTGATGGATTTTTGTATTTTAAACCAACCCTGCTTCCCTGATATGAAGCCTATTTTATCATAGTGGGTTGTGACTTTGATGTCTTCTTGGGTTCTGTTTGCTAATACCATGTTGAGTATTTTTGCATCAGTGTTCATAAGGGAAATGTGTCTGAAATTTTCTTTCTTTGTTGAGGCCCTGTGTTATTTAGGTATCAGGGTGACTCTGGCTTCATAGATTAGATTTGGCAGTGTTCATTTTGTTTCCACTTTGTGGAATAGCTTGAGGGGTATTTGTAGCTGTCCAGTGGCCATGGACAAACTGGGTTGCCTGAAAGGGAGGCTGGAAATGATAAAGAATAGAATGCAAGAGAAGGATGAAGCGAAGACAAAGTTTCAGATCAAGGCTCCAAGTTTAATATTCAGCATTTTGTTTATATAGGGAAAGCCTACAGACCCCATTCCTTGTTTCAGTTGGATTATGTTGCAAAGAAAGCACAGAAAGCAGTCTATTCCTCTAAGTTCCTGTAGGAAATTGCAGGGGCAGACAAGTCCACCTGGGTTGTAAAACCCATTGTGGCAAGCACTCGAGGTATGTTTATCCTGCTCAAGGCTGTGGAAAGGGCACACAAGTATTGGTATTATCTGTTCTTGGAAAGTCTGGTAAAATTATGCACTAAAACCATTTGCCCCTTGCCTAGTTTTGGTTGGGGCTGGTATAGAGGTTCAGAAGTTGAATCCATTTTCACCAAGGCAGGATCATGGCAGCCTCCAGGCAGAGCTGAGACTTTTACATCTTCATCTGAAGGCTGCTAATGGAAGACTAGCTTGCAGGATGGTAGAATGAGGGTCTTTAATCCCACAATGATATACCTACTCCAATAAGGCCATACCTATGCCAACAGGGCCACACCTTCTTTTTTTAAAGATTTATTTATTTATTATATATAAATACACTGTAGCTGTCTTCAGACACTCCTGAAGAGGGCATCAGATCTTGTTACGGATGGTTATGAGCCACCATGTGGTTGCTGGGATTTAAACTCTGGACCTTCAGAAGAGTGATCAGGTGCTCTTACCCACTGAGCCATCTCACCAGCCCCAGGGCCACACCTTCTAATAGTGCATATACAACCCATCACATTTTTATAGGTCTAGATCATGTACCTGATCTTGATTTAATTTTGTAAGTTTTGTCCGTCTAGAAAATCATCCATTTCATTTAGATTTTCCAATTTTGTGGAATATAGGTTTTTGAAGTCAGACATAATGATTCTTTAGATTTCCTCAGTATCAGTTCTTATGTCTCCCTTTGCATTTCTGATTTTGTTAATTTGGGTACTGTCTCTCTGCCTTTAGTTTAGCTAAGGGGGTGTCTATATTGTTGAATTTTGCAATAAACAAGCTCTTGGTTTCATTGATTCTTTGTATTCTCTTTGATTTTAATTGATTGATTTCTGCCCTGAATTTGATTATTTCCTGCTGTTTACTCTTCTTAGTTGTGTTTGATTCATTTTTAATAGAACTTTCAGATGTACTTTAAATTGATAGCATGAGAACTCTCCAATTTGTTTTATGAAGGCACTTAGTGCAACAAAATTTCCTCTTAGTACTGTTTAATACTGCTTTCATTGGGTCCCATAAGTTTGGGTATGACCTGCCTTCATATTCATTGAATTATAAAAATCTTTAATTTCATTATTTCTTCCCTGACACAGTGACAATTAAATGGAGTGTTGTTCAGTTTCCATGAGATTGTAGGCTTTCCATGAGTTTGTAAGCTTTGTTATTTTGATCAATTTGATGTGTTCAATTTGGTTCGCAAGAATTTTGTTTAGTATTTTGCAAGATATTCATAAGGGAAATTGTTGTGAAGTTCTCTTTCTTTGTTTGGTCTTTGCAGGGTTTAGGTATAAGCATAATTGTGACTTTAGGAACAAATTGGGTAGTGTTTCTTCTCTTTTTATTTTGTGGAATAGTTTGAAGGGTATTGGTATTAGTTCTTCTTTGAAGGTCTGATAGAATTCTGCAGTAAACCCATCTGGTCCTGGGATTTTTTTTTGGGGGGGGGGTGGGAGACTTTTAATGGCTGCTGCTATTTCTTTTTTTTTTTCTTCAATTTTTTTGCTAGATATTTTCTTCATTTACATTTCAAATGCTATCCCAAAAGTCCCCTATACCCTCCCCCCACCCTACTCCCCTACCCACACACTCCAACTACTTGGCCCTGGTGTTCCCCTGTACTGGGGCATATAAAGTTTGCAAGACCAAGGGGCCTCTCTTCCCAATGATGGCTGACTGGCCATCTTCTGCTACATATACAGCTAGAGACACAAGCTCTGGGGGTACTGGTTAGTTCATATTGTTGTTCCACTGATAGGGTTGGGCTGCTGCTGTTTCTTTAGCAGTTATGGGACTGTTCATATGGTTTATCTGATCCTGATTTAACTTTGGAACCAGGTGTCTGTCTGGAAAATTGTCCATTTCATCCAGATTTTCAAATTTTGTTGAGTATAGTCTTTTATAGTAGGATCTGCTGTTTTTTTTTTTTTAATTTCCTCATTTTCTGTTATTATATCTCCCTTTTCATTTCTGATCTTATTAATTTGGATACTTCTCTGTACCCTCTGGTTAGTCTAACTAAGGGTTTATTTATCTTGTTGATTTTCTCAAAGAACCAGCTCCTGGGTTGGTTGATTCTCTGTATAGTTCTTTTTGTTTCTACATGGTTGATTTCAGCCCTGAGTTTGATTATTTCCTACCGTCTACTCCTATTGTGTGTACTTCTTTTTGTTATAGGCCTTTCAGTTGTTGTGTCAAGCTGCTAGTGTATGCTCTTTCCAGTTTCTTTTTGTAGGCACTAAGAACTATGACTTTTCCTCCTAGCACTGCTTTCATTGTGTCCCATAAGTTTGGGTATGTTGTAGCTTCATTTTCATTAAACACTAAAAAGTCTTTTATTTATTTCTTCCTTGACCAAATTATCATTGAGTAGAATTGTTCACCTTCCATGTGTATGTGGGCTTTAATGTTGTTTTTGTTGCTTTTGAAGACCAGCCTTAATCCATAGTGTCTAAGAGGGGACATGGGATTATTTCAATCTTCTTATATTTGTGACTGATTATATGGTCAATTTTGCAGAAGGAACCATGAGGTACTGAGAAGAGGGTATATTCTTTTTATTTAGGATGAAATGTTCTATAGATATCTGTTAAATCCATTTGGTCTATAACCTCTGTTAGTTTCACTATCTCTGTTTAGTTTGCATGTTCCTAAGCTGTCCATTGATGAGAGTGGGGTGTTGAAGTCACCCAAAATTATTGTGTGAGATTACATGTGTGCTTTTTAGCCTTAATAAAGATTTTTGGTTTTTTTTATGCATATGGTTGCCCTTGCATTTGGAGCATACATGTTCAGAATTGAGATTTTTTTCTTGGTAAATCTTTCCTTTGAGTATGAAGTTTCCTTCCTTATCATTTTTTGATGAATTTTGGGTGAAAATCGATTACATCTGATATTAGAATGGGTACTCCATCTTGTTTCTTGGGACCATTTGTTTGGAAAATTCTTTTCCAGCACTTTACTCTGAGAAAGTGTTTGTCTTTGACACTGAGGTGTTTCCTGTATGAAGCAAAATGCTGGGTCCTGTTTACATATCCAGTCTGAGAGTCTATGTCTTCTATTGGAAAATTGAGTCCATTTATGTTAAGAGATACTAAGGAATAGTGATTGTTGCTCTCTGTTATTTTTGATGCTATTTTTATGTTTGTGTGGTTATCGTCTTTTGGGTTTGTTGAAGGATGATTACTGCTCTTAAGAACTGAGCCATTTCTTCAGCCCTTGTCATTATTATTATCTAACATCTGAAACAATTATTAGATCTGGAAAGGATTAGAAACTTGAACAGAAGGGATTTTCCAGAAAACCGAATTTGAGATGATCTGATATTCAGCCATTTTCCAAATGAGTGTCTCAGGCAGACATGCACAGAGAATACAAGACATTTCAGCCTCCATTTTTTACATTTTACCTAGAGTAGTCCTCACAGACCAACATTCTGTCAGGAAGGAGAACAGGTACTACATCCATTCAATGAGCATCCCCTGCTTT
Source organism: Mus pahari (assembly GCF_900095145.1). Taxonomy (NCBI): domain Eukaryota; kingdom Metazoa; phylum Chordata; class Mammalia; order Rodentia; family Muridae; genus Mus; species Mus pahari. The sequence continues at coordinate 44,580 of NW_018392872.1, read as the reverse complement.
TCTCAGCTATTCTTCTATAGAAAGGAGAGGACACTGTAAGAAGGGTCTTCAGGACAGGCTGCCACATGGGACTCCCATTGTAAGAGAATGGAGTGACTTGAGCAGGGACAGTGTTAATTCTGCACAAACAGAGCACGTCATCCTACATATCTGGTTCATTTTCACTACCTCCAGATTTGGGTGATGGTCTGAACAGAGCATTTGGGCTCTGGATCACTAGCTTACAGATGATGTGGCCAGATTTCCCTTCCATACACATTTCTTTATTTTTGAGTCAGTCTGATGTAGACTAACCTAGCCTGCAGCCAGCTATGTAGCTGAGGCAAACCTGAATCCTTATCCTGATTCTACCACCCAAGAATCCTGAGACTGGAGGTGTGGACCACCAGAGCCAGCAGTGAAAAAAAGTTCCTGTGGAACTGCATTCTTTTGTTCTCTGTTAAGGAAAAATTAGAGAGTAAAAAGCATCTTTGGTACTGGAAGCTACTGATTGAAACGGAAGATATGATTTTAAAGATCTTTCAGTTCTAATGCTGGACTTGCTGTATTACTCTTTCCTTCACAAGGAAAGAGGCAGGAAGATTATGGCCAGTCTTACTACAGAAGCAGTTCATACACAGCAGTCTGTGGGACAGCAACAAAGAGCCCCAAAGGAGCCAGTATAGAGATTATTCCGTTGCTGAGGTCACTGTCTGGCCTCTTGGACCCTGAATGCTTTACCAAGCTGGTTCTGTGTGTCCAGACAGTGACCAAATGGGCAAGCATCCATCCCAGATCTTCAACCTGGCTCTAAGACTGGCGTACGACCCAAGATAATGCAGAATATTCATGTTTACTCATGTAAACACATTTGTGACATTGGTTTTAAACCATGTTTGCTGGTATGAGAAGATGAGGCAGGAGATTTGCAAATTTGAAGAAACCTGAGATGACAACTAAGTGGCCACCTCAAAAAAGTGTTTGTCTGTACATACCTCTTAGGTAGATAAAATTAATTATCAGTCAGGTTAGGCTACAAAGTAAGACCCTCTAGAAATATACCAGCTTACAAAAAACGAACCACAGAATGACTTGATTAAAGTGAACTGGAGATGTGTGTCAGTGGTTGGATGCTTGCTTGGTATGTATGATGCCCGGGGGTTCCATCCCCAGCCTCACTCACTGTGAAAGGACAGTGGAGTTTTCTTTTTTTATTTTTCTTTTTTTTTTTTTTATAAATCTTTTTTAAAAAGATTTATTTATTTATTTATTATATGTTAAGTACACTGTAGCTGTCTTCAGACACTCCAGAAGAGGGCGTCAGATC
>NW_018392872.1:35354-42664 GCF_900095145.1 Mus pahari | reverse complement strand
TGGGATTAAAGGCATGTGCCACCATTGCCCGGCCTGTGTTCCAGTTTCTTGAGAGAGAATCTCACTATATAGCAATATTAAGCAATACCCAGGGCCCCAACCTCCAGTATGAGGACAGACAGATACAGACAGACAGACAGACAGACAGACATTGTGCTAGGACAAACACCTACAGTTCTTTCATTCTTCCATGGTGCAGGACTCAATAATAGGACCCACAGGAAAAATGAGAGAAACCTATCAGGTTCCAGTCCTCCACCACCACATGCATGCTCCCCTGCTGACACACCAATACACAAATGAAGACAGTCATCACATACAGAACAGGATGAGAGATGATCCAGTGTTGGTGGTGCAAGCTTCAGGGGACTGATGAAGGATGGCTCCGAACTGAGTCTAGCCTAGACTACTTAATGAAATTCTGTCTCACCCAATCAAATATCAGCAATGGGAACTGGTGTTAAATAGGCAGCACAGCCACTTGTCCTGGGCTTTCATGAATGAAAATAGCTGCAAGCTGGGCATGGAAATTAGGGAGCCTGGGGGCTGGAATTGACCTAGACAAGTTAATAGGCACCACAAGTACCTCTGGCCAGATCAAGGTAATGACTCACCTTTTAACATGCATGAAAAACGTCAGGCCTCAAAGGGCATGGATGGTTTTGTCTACATACCCACTGGTGGGAAGAGGACCTTCAGGTTCAGGCTCTGTGCTCAGTGGCAGGGGAACCATTCCTGATCCTGTTATATTGCTGCAAGCTGTTTTCTTTGTCCAGGGTGTCCTTGGGGAATTCCATGCAAAGGATAGAGCACAGTAGATTCTGGGGTTTGGGGAGGAATGGTTTCAGCATGATGCTGCTAGGAGCACTGCCCAGGTGCCTTTCATCTTCTCTTCCATCTTCTCTTTCAACGGAGTAGAAGGATGGAGAGCCTGGCAGGTTGTGTTGGTTTTTGTTTGTTTGTTTTTGTGACTTCTGTCTTTGGTTGAGGGTTTCCTCTGGACTTGGCTGAAGCTGGGATCCTGCTACTAAGTCCTATTCTCTGTCTGGCCTTGAAAATTCCAGCCCCCTTGCTGGTCTGTTGCTCAGAGCCTTTCTTTTTTTCTTTTGCTTATAGAGTGATTTCAGCTTTAACTGATTGCAAAGGTTTTGCTTTTTGCATCCTGTGAGTTATGTGGTAAATGCCAGGAATTATGGGGATAAAGAGCCATGAAATTACAAGCTCCCCAAATGAATCATTTTTAATAATGAAAGTTACCCTTTGTAATTGGTCATTAGATTTTATTCTTGTAGCTTGCTGCCATGTATCACCTATGCAAGTGTAGTAGCTGCTTCACAGTTGTACCCTTAGTATTTAGCCATTCTCATCTTCCTAGCCCACACAATTCCTTTCTTTTGTTAACCGTGAGCCTCCATAGTAGGAACTGGGAATGAACACTTGTGAGCCTCAGAGCAAAACCTGCTTGCTGCCCAAATCCAGGAGCAGCAATTTTCTTCCTTGCTTGGCAGTTGCACTCAATAAGCAGAGGCCATAGACTGAAGACTTGGAATCCAAAGGAACTGTTGAGCTTGGCTTTTCCATTTTATTTTCTCCAGAAATTGTGCTTTCATAGGACATTGGCCACATCTAGGGTGGGTCCTCAACCATTGCAAATCTAGAAACACTCTGCCAGATGTGCCTAGAGAGTAAAATCAGGGGTCACTTCAGTATCAATTCTTCCAGGGAGAGAGCATCAATCACACTGGATCCCTGTGACAGTACAGACCACAGATCAGTTCCCTTCCAGTCCATGGCACATCTTGGAAAGGCTTGTCAGCTACAAGTTGGAGAACAAACTGTACTTAAGACTGAGGCTCACCTTAAGGAGCACTGGTCTTCTCCATATCGCTTCCTCTCTCTTGCTCTAGGATGCTACGACTCCCAACTTCAGAGATTCTAAAATTGTACTCTCTCACTTATTAAGTCAGGATATTGAGATCCTTTCCTAGATTGAAGCCCAGATCCCATTCTTCCAGGCTGGCTAGGTGAAACAGTTTAACTCTATAACCCAGGTTACACACAAACTAAAGACCCTGTCTCTGCCTCCTTGTGTAGTATGAGTCTTCACCATGTTTAGTTACGATCTTGGTGGCATCATCTGTAGACATTGTGCCAAGCTGACCCTTCTTTACATTTCCCAAATACAGGTTGAACAGATGGTTCCACAGATAAAAGCACTGGGGGTACAGTACATAGGAGCTGCCAGGAGAATGTTGGGAAATGAACCTGAGTTGTCTCTTAACTGCTTACTCATATCTCTAGCCCTTTTTCTTTGCTTTTCCTTTACTGAAAATATTTTTTTCATTCAGTGTTTTATGATTATGGCTTCTTTTCCCCCAACTCCTCTGAGATCTTCCCTACCTTCTCTTCCATCTCAATCCACACCCTTTCTGTCTCTCCTAAGAAAACAAACAGCCACTTAAAGAGTCCTGAGACACAGCCAGGTACACAAGTGTAATCCCAGCACAGGGGAGGAAGAGGCAGGAAGACCTTTAGCCTGGTCTATCAAGTGAGTTACAGAACAACCTGAGTTACAAAGATACAGCCTGTCATAAAAAGCAAACAACAACAGCCAGGACTACACAGAGAAACCTGAAAAAAAGCAAACAACAAATTAAACAAATAAAATTAAAACACACAACTTGTAACAGGACAAAATAAACCAAAAGAAAGAGAGCCAACCCCCCCCACACACACAAAATCAAAAACTACAACAATAAAACCCAAAGAGATAAGAAGACATTGAAAGACACAGGAATCCAATAAAAAACAGGAAATTCGTAGCTGTAATATACAAGCAAAGGACCTATAATCTAAAAGCAAACCAACATAAAACACCTGACATAACCTTCTGACAGACAGAGCTGCCAAAATGCTTTGAGTTTGTTATGTGTTGGCAACTACTGCTGGACATTCAGCATCCCTTTATGAATGGGATCTGCATCCACAAGGAGACTCCACTTAACAGGCATGCTATTACATTCACAAGTCTTTATGGATTGGAGATAGCTTCTGGGTTAGGACTGGAAACATATGTCTACTTCTCTCATCACTGTCATGTCATGTGGTACAAACTTATGCATACCCTTTGCACTCTGCTTCAGTCTCTCAGAGTTCATCTGTGATTCAATTCTGCTGTGTTCTACATGTCTTCAGTTCAGGGAAAGCTGCTATGAACATAGATGAGCAAGTGTCTGTGGTATTGTGGGTCCTCTGTGAGTATATGTCTAGGAGTAGTAAAACTGGGTCTAGAAAGTAGAATGATTCTCAAGTTTCTGAGAAAATTCCAGATTGATTTTTTTCTAAGTGGTCATCCAAATTTGGACTCTCACCAGCAATGGAGAAGTGTTCCCATTGGTCCATCACCTTCCCAACATGAACTAACACTTGAGGTTGTGATCTTAGACATTCTGATATACATAAGATAGAATCTCACAGTCATTGTGATGGGCCTTTGTCAGATGATTTGGGATGTTGAACATTTAGGTGCTTCTCAGCATGTAGAGAATCCTCTGTTGAAATACGGTGTGTAATTTAGTACCCTATTTTTAAATGTTGTTATTTGGTTTGTGTATTGCTAATAGTTTGTTGTATTTATAGTGTTAAAATCATTTATAGTGATGACATCCCTCTGACATTTGGAGGGTTGGTCAGGATGCTCTTCCAATCTTTAGGCTGCCATTTTGGCCTGCTGATGCACTCCTTTGCTCTCTAGAAGTTTTCAGTTTCATCAAGTGCCATTAATTGTTGATCTTATTTCCTGAGCTATGGTTTCTGTTCAGAAAGTTATCTCCTGTGCCAATGTGCTCAAGGATAATCCCCCACTGTAGTGGATATTCCTGGTTTTCAACTTGACTATGTCTGCAATGAACTATAATCCAAAATTGGAAGGCTTACCTGTGATCCTAAACTTGAGGCTAGGAGATACAAGATTCTGCCATGGATCTTGGCATGGAGATTTTGAGGCATAGTGGCTATGAATCTCAGGAGACTAAAGCAAGGAGATCTCTAAATTCAAGGTCATCTGGGGCAAAGCAAGTTCCAGATTTAGGTGTGGTGGAACACAACTTTTTATCTGGGCCACACCTTCTATTGGAGACCTAAACAACAGAGGAAGAAGAAAGATTCTCTCCTCTGTGTGCCTGTGGGAAGGTGCAACTACTAGATCCTTGGACTTCCATTCACATCTGCTGCTGACCATTGCTGGGGAGTTGGACTACAGACTGTAAGTCATCATCAGTTCCTTTACTATATAGTGACTACCAGTAAATTCTCTAACTCTCAAAAACCTGGACAAATACACCCACTTTCTCTTGTATTAGATGTTGTGTATCCATTTTTACATTGAGGTTTGGATCAGTTGGACTTGAGAGTATTAGAGGATGATAAATACAGAACAGTTTGCTTTCTTATACATGCAGATACCCAGTTAGACAGGCACAATTGGATAGGGATGATTTCTTTTTTACAATGTCTCTTTAGCATTCTCAGTTAAAAGTCTAGTGTCCATGCTTGATAGCTGTGTGGGTTTATTTCTGGGTCTTCAGTTGTATCCCATTGAACAATGTATCTGTTTTACTGCCAATACCACACAGTTTTTGTTATACTATGGGTATGTAATACAAATTCAGATCAGAGATGGTGATACTTCTAGGAATTCATGTGTTGTAGAGGATTGTGGTCCTTTAGCTCAGTCCAATGGTTGCCTGTGATTGTCTGCAATTGTCTTAGACAGGTGCTAGTAGAACCTCTAAGAGGACAACCATACCAGTCTCCTTTATGTAAGCACATCTTGTCATCAACAATACTATAGGTTTTTGATGTCTGCTGATGGGGTGGATCTAAAGATCCCTGTCTCTAGATTGCCCTTAAGTCTCTGCTCCAGTTTTTGTCCCTGTTCTTCCTTTAGACAGGAACAATTCTAGGTTAAAAATTTTGAGATGGAGCCAGGCATGGTGGCGCATGCCTTTAATCCCACACTCAGGAGGCAGAGTTCAAGGTCAGCCTGGTCTACAAAGTGAGTTCCAGGATAGCCAGGGCTATACAGAGAAACACTGTCATGAAAAACCAAAAACAAAAAAACAAAAAAAAAATTTTTTTGAGATGGGTGAGTGGCACCTTTCCTCAACTGGAAGCCATGCCTATCCACTGTAGGTGGTCTCTTCAGGTTCTGTCTCCCCTCTCTTGCATATTTCAGCTTGAATTTCATTCTTTTCTTGCTTGGTTATTTATTGTTTGATTTATTTATTCTCTTTTTGCTCTTGACCGTCTTGGCTTAGATTGTATTCTGAGACAACATGCTTGTTCTAGAGCTAGGAATAATTTAGAATTTCAACTCCCAGGGACCCTCTTGCCTTTGCCTTCCTGCTGGAAGGATAACTATGTGAGCCAAGTCACCTGGTTGTGTTTTCCTCATTTGTGACCAGCATGGTTCAGAGGGAAATATACCTGGGAGCCATAATCTGTCCTTGAAAATACATGCACAAAACCATAAAATACAATTGAAGGGGACATGACAAATACCTTTGTGCAGAACTTTTGGAGCCTCCATATAGGAATTTGGCAGGAATTTGATATTGGCCTAGAACAGTGAAATAGGATCAGATGTAGCCTGGCTTGGGGTGCACACACCTTTAATCCCAGCACTCTGGAGGCAAAGGCAGGCAGATTTCTGAGTTTGAGGTCTACAAAGTGAGTTCCAGGACAGGCAGGGCTATACAGAGAAACCCTGTCTCAAAACAAACAAACAAACAAACAAACAAAACAAAACAAAGAATATTTACTTTGCGGCTAATAAGAAGCTCAAGGCAAACTCAGCAGAGAAATGTGTGGCATTCGTTTTTCCTTGGTCATATTGATAAACCCAGAGAACCAGGCATCAGGGGACTTTCATTTCTTTGTTTCTTTGACTGTTTATGTCAATAAAATTTTTATTGGATATTTTATTTATTTGCATTTCAAATATTTTCCCCTTTCCCGGTTTGCCCTCGGGAAACTCCTTACTACCTACCATGGCATTCCCCTACACTGGAGCATCAAGCCTTCACAGGACCTAGGCCTCTACCTCCACTGATGCCCAACAAAGCCATCAACTGACACATGTGCAGCTAGAACACTGGGTCCCTACATGTGTACCCTGTGGTTGGTGGTTCAGTCCCTGGGAGCTCTTGGAGTCTGGTTGGATGATATTGTTGCTCTTCCTATGGGGTTGCAAACCCTTTCAGCTCCTCCAGTTCTTTTACTAACATCTCCATCAGGGAATGTTTGCACTGAACTTTGTTTATTGCCGTGTTTGTTCCTTGACCTAAAACTGACTTTATCCTTTGCATGTATTTAGACTAGTATAAAAGCAGACTGGAGAAAAGTGAATCTACTTCAGCCTTAGCATTGGCTGGAGTCATGCAATAATGTCTAATGGGCATTGTCTTTTCAATCTTCATTCCCTCCCTTGAGACCCAGTTGCCTAACTGAGTTGGCTTGATCACATTTTACACACTTATTTGTCCATTCTGGAATAAAGTGGTTACCTTCATGTTTTACGAATATTCAACTTTGGTAGGACTCAGAAAGCTGAGGCAAGAGGATGGCTTCATCCATTTTGGAGGGAACTCCAGTAGTAAACTCCTTGCTTTGCATTCATATTTTAGGTTATAAATCACTGCATGATCTAGACAAATGGGGGCATACCTGTGTTCCCAGAACATGTGAGTCTGAATAGAGGCTCAGAAATCCAGTGGCGGAGCTGGTGAGATGGCTCAGTGGGTAAGAGCACCCGACTGCTCTTTCGAAGGTCTAGAGTTCAAATCCCAGCAACCATATGGTGGCTCATAACCATCCGTAACAAGATCTGACTCCATCTTCTGGAGTGTCTGAAGACAGCTACAGTGTACTTACATAAAATAAATAAATAAATCAAAAAAAAAAAAAAAAAGAAATTCAGTGGCATCTTTGCTGTAATAGATAGTATGAGGCAAGCCTGCTCTGTACTAAAATGCTTTCAAAACAAGTTAAGAGGTGTGTCAGGGAGGGACATGCCATCAATGATTTTAAAAAGTTGGAGCAGGATTCAGAAAGGAAGGATCACTGGACTTGGAGAGATGATCAGGGTTTATTGGGCAGAGAGAAAAATCTCTAGGATTAGGAGATTTTCAGAATACGTGATGTTTGCAGAACACATAAATTCAATGTCCAACAAGTGTGGTGGTGGCTTGTAACTACATCTTCAGTGTTTCTGGAATCCTCTTCCCTTTCCTAGACTTAATAAGCAGTAT